>NC_056741.1:1805065240-1805365240 GCF_019279795.1 Protopterus annectens | reverse complement strand
AGTACCAAATTTAGGTCCCAAGGAGGAGGGGGATCTCTCACTGGGGGTCTAAGGAGAGTAGTCCCTCTTAGGAAAGCTTTGCATAGCTTATGAGACATGATGTTTGCATCAGAGAAACCAACATGAAAGTTTGAAATGACTGCTAATTGAACCCTGATTGTAGCGGAAGCGGACCCAGAATGAAAAAGTTGTGCTAGGAACTGCAATATTTCGTGGGCTGGGGCTGAAAGGGGCTCTATGTTCCTAGCCTCTGCCCAAAAAGAAAAACGTTACCATTTACTAGCATAAGTCCTTCTAGTGGCGGACTTGTGCGAGCAGACAATAATTTCACGTACGGCTGTGGAAATGTTGGGAAGCCTGGCTAAGGTTGGAAGTGGAGCAATCAAGCTGTGAGCTGGAGTGTTTGAAGGGATTAATGCAGCCCGCCTGATTGATGAATCAGCAGGTCTGGAATTGGATCCAGAGTCCAGGGCTGATCGAGAAGGTAATGGTACAGGAATGGAAACCATATCTGACGAGGCCAGAAGGGGGCAATGAGGATCATTTTGCAACCCAATGATTTGCTTTCTGTATGTGTTTTGGAATCAGGGGAAATGGAAGGAAGGCATAAAGAAGTCCCTGAGGCCAAACGTGGACTAGAGCTTCTCTGGGTGTGTGACCTGAAAGTGGAAGAAGGGAGACGTAGTTGCTGCATTTGCTGTTGAAGGGGGTGGCAAAAAGATCACGGCAAGGCTGTCCCCATTTGCGGAAGATAAGATCCGCAACTTCCTGATTCAGAGACCACTCATGAGGCATGAGAATAGCTCTGCTGAGCCTGTCCGCTATGACGTTGGTCTTCCCAGGGATGTGTGTCGCAATCAGAAATTGTTGGGAAGAAATCACCCACTGCCAGAGTCTAAGTGCTTCTCGACATAGGGGGTAGGACCTGGTTCCGCCCTGCTTGTTGATGTACTACACCACTGACATGTCTGTTTGAAATGCAATGGTCCCAGAAGGGAGAGAGTCCTGAAGAGCTTACAACGCTAGGAGCACGGCTCTCATTTCTAGGACGTTTATATGCAGATGGTACTCGTGAGGCTGCCAAGTGCCTTGGACTGTCCTGCCCTGATAATGCCCCCCCACCCTATCAGGGAGGTGTCTGTGGTCACTGTGGCAACTGGAGGGGTTTGAATGAAGGGTCTGCCCTGAATCACTAGTGGGGAGGCCATCCACCAGGAAAGGTGCCTTTTGCATGCTTCTGTAATCATGATCATGTGAGACATGGGCAGCTGTTGGAAAGACCACTGTGTGAACAGAAGCCACTGAAGGATCCTCATGTGAAAGTGGGCCAGTGGGATTAGAAGAATTGCCGCTGCCATGGAACCCAGAGTTTGAAGGACGAACCTGACTTGGATCCTTTTGCTCTGCATTAGAATTTGTACTTGCTGGCGAATTAAAGATACCCTGTCTGGCAGAAGCATTGCGGACATGTTCCTTGTGTCTAAGTCTGCTCCTATATAGGTGATAGATTGACAGGGCAACAAGGCAGATTTTTCGAAGTTTATTGTGACGCCTACCTGGGAGCAGATTGTGATTGTGTAGTACCTGGCTTGCAGAAGTTGATGCCTGGTAGTAGCAGTGAGGAGCCAGCTGTCTAGATATGGAAAAACCTGGAATCCTTGACGTCTCAGGTGAGCCATGCCCACTGCCATACATTTGGTGAACACCCTGGGGGCTGTGGTGAGACCAAAGGGCAGAGCTCTGAACTGATGATGACTGGCTCCCAGCCGGAAGCGAAGGAATCTCCAGGAGCACCTGTCCATTTTGATGTGATAGTACGCATCCTGAAGATCTATGGAGCACATTCAATTGTCCTGACCCAGAAAGGGTAGAATGGACTGTAGCGTGACCATCCGAAACTTTGTTCTTTGAACAGACTTGTTTAGTCTGCTGAGATCCAGATTCAGTCTCCAGTCCCCTGTCTTTTTTGGTACCAAAAAGAACCTTGAGTAAGTTCCGGATCCGTGTTGGTCTGCCGGGACTTTCTGGATGACTCTTTTTTCTAGCAGTTTTGAAACTTCTATGACTGCTTGGTCCCTCAGATTGGGTGGAACATCTGGAAGGGATTTGCTTGGCGGTAAGGGGAGTTGACAGAAAGGGATTTTGTAACCTCTGGATATAATTGACTGTACCCATTTGTCTTGCGTAAAACTTTGCCAGGCTTTTGGGTATAGTGAAAGTCTTCCCCCGACTGCCTCCAGAGACGGGCAGCCGGGCAACGGGATGCTGGAAGGGCTTCTCAGAGAAGGATTCTCTGCTGCCCTGGTTCTGAGGACTCCCTCTGCCACGAGGGTGGCGTCTGTTGTTGTTTCCTCCTCTGCCTCTGGAGGAAAAATCGCTACGCGTGTCAGGTGGGGCTCCCTGGGATTTTCGGAACCACATTTTACCACTCTTCTGACCCTTGGGGTATGGTCTGGAAGGAGTGGAAAAATGGACTCCCACAGCAGAGAAAGTCTTGCCTTCTTGCTCACACCTAGTCAAAGTGTCTTTCACCTGTGGTCCAAAAAGAAAGGAACCATCAAAGGGGGTGTTGGTGAATGATGCTCTAAAGGGTTCCGCAAAATTTCACAGTCGCATCCATGCGTGTTTCCTAAGGGCCATGCCTGTACCTGCAGTTCTACTCGCACCATCGGCTTGCATAGGAAATGAGCCTCATGGAGGAGTTGACTACAGAAGTAAGGGTCGCCAGCTGGGAAGCCACTTTAGCTTGAGCCCCTTCAGCTGATGGATCTTGAAGGGTATCTCCGAGCTCTTTAAGGAGATCCCTCTGAAGTCGGGTAAAATGGCATAAGTAATTCAGTGACCTCATAGAAAAGGTCGCTGAAGCAAACATTCACTTCCCGTATCTATCCATAGTCCTAGACTCCTTGTTAGGAGGATGGACAGATGAAGTTTCCGCTAACTCCTTTTTAGTGGCTGCTGCTACCACCATGGCATCCACAGGAACACCTTTGGTAAGGAACTGCTTATCAAGGGGTGCAGTGATAAACTTGCTAGGTCTCTTCTGGGTTGGTTCCACTGTATCCGGGGCTGACCAAGCCTTTCGAGCCACCACAGACATGAGTGGATCGAAAGGCGGAGAAACCCAGGAGGTGGAAGGTCGGGAACCGAACGCATCCAGGAATACAGACTCATCCTCGGTAGGGGCTAGGGGATTCCAGTTCCCCCTCTGCTTAAGCATTTTGAGGATGTCCGAAAAGGAAACATCTTCAGAGGGGGATCTTGGGGACCCTTCTGAATTATCTAAGTCTGTATCCGAAGTGACAGACTCAGGGGAGTCAATGTGCTTCCTCTTGCACTTCTTATGAGGGGGCTCCTCTGAATGATCAGGGGAGGCCTCGGAAGAAGAGGAAACACCCAATGGGGTGCCCTGGAGAGCCAGTTCCCCACGCTTGGGGCCTGGAGGAGGAGCAGAGGTTGTTGCAGGCACTACAGGGGATGAAGCCAGTGGGGTCGATCGTGGAGCTGACTCAGAGGCCAGCACGCTCTTCATGACATCGAAGGCATCCCTGCCACGATGCAAAGAAGGATCCGGTTCCGAGGAAATCGGAATCCTTCTCTGCCCCGAAGGAGACGGCTCCGAGGCTAATGTAGGAGTCAAACTCACCTGCGCCGAAGCTCTGAGAGGGAGAATGGGGTCGGACAAGGGTCCGATGCCACTCACCCCCTCGGAGCCGATGAGGGAGCCTCTGTGCCCAGATCCCTCGACGGACGGTACCACTGAGGGAATCGGAGCCGCAGACGGAACCGAAGGAGAAATAGTTATCGAGATCTTAGCCAAAAGGCTGATAAGCAAAAACAAAATACCACAACACAAATATCAACAACAAGAAAAAAACACACAGTATACTACAGCTAAAGCTAAAGATTTTTTTTTTTTTTACACTAGGAAGCCTCTAAATTAAACGGCTACCTAAAAGGGTAGAGAGAGGGGGGAGGGGAAGAACTCTCTAAATTAAATGAGTTCTAAAGGGGAGGAAAGGAACTACTACAACACACTAAACTAATGACAATAGTGTAAGACTAAAAGTTAACTATAACTCTTAAGAAAAAAGCTACTTTTGAAGAAAAAAAGTTCTATAATAAACTTATACAAGCCTGAGCCAGTAAAACGACATCTCGCAGCTGAAGCGCCAAACGAGATCTGGGTAGCTAGCGCTAGGCATCATGGGATAAGGAGTAGCCTTGAGCCAGTAAACAGCTCCCGAGCTACAGAAGATGGCCGAGTCGGAGCCGAGGATCAGCTCCAATCCCAACCAGCAAGAACGAAGGCGAGATAGACAACTTAACATTACAGCTTCCAAGGGACCTGATAATATCCCTGTCTGTGTTCTACATGAATTACAAAGTGAACTGGTACAACTGAGTACCCTGTTCAATCACAGCCTCATTTCAGGCTTTATTCCTACCAAATGGTGTACTGCTAAGGTCATTCCACTCCACAAAGTGGGAGCAACTACAGACCCTGGGAACTACCGCCCCATTGGTCTGATGAGTCTGATATGTAAGGCTATGGAGCGCATCATCATGGACCTTATAAATATGGACACAGGGAATCTCCAAACTCTGGATCTCACACAGTTTGGGTTTGTGAAAGGTAGATCATGCCTGCTCAACCTAATAGACTTCTTCGAGTCTGTCAACTGAGCTATGGATGAGGGCAAGGTAGTTCACACAGCCTACTTAGATCTTTCCAAGGCCTTCGACACCATCTCTCACTCAGGAATCATAGATAGATTCACTAAACTAGGCATAAACACCTATGTCATAAGATGGGTTGTGAACTGGCTCACTGATAGAACCCACAGTGTGAATGTAGAGACTCCAAATCTGACTACCAACCAGTTACAAGTGGTGTCCCACAGAGATCGGCCCTAGGTCCTCTCCTGTTTGGCATCTACTTTTCTGAAGTTCAAGCCAACACAAAGGGACTCTGGCTGACCAAGTTTGCAGATGAAAACTGGGAGCCATTACTGATTCTCCAACTGATGAAGACATTCTACAAAAAACCCTCACTGACACCAATGACTGGTGCCAGAACTATGGCCTTAAGCTCAATGCCAGAAAGTGCATTGTCATTCCCTTTGGGAAAAATTTGGTGCCCATGAGCTACCACATAGGTGGTAATCCACTAAACATCGAAGGTGTGATAAGAAACCTAGGGACTCAGGTTGACAGCAACCTCTCCTTTGATAACCACATTGCCAATGTAGTCAGAAAGTCCTTCTATGTGGCTCATCTCATTAGAAAAGGTTTCTCATCCAGGAAGAAAGAGGTCGTAATCCATTTCTACTCATCCCTCAATAGACCTATTATAGAATACAATGTCCCATTTGGTATGTACCTCACTAGACACCTACAACAACTGGAAAGGCAACAAAAATACTTCACTAAGAGTATCTTAGGCCTTAGACACATGCCGTAATACGAACAGACTCAAAAAACTCCAGCTATACTCTGTCTCTTATTGCCTACTTAGAGGCGATTTCTGCTTGACCTACAAAGCCATGTCTGACCTAGAGCTGCTAGATATGCTACACTTAAAGAAATCCCAATCCCTCCATGCCATACGCTACAGGGACCTAAACCTCATTACCACTATAAACAGAACATGCTGGAGGGACAGGTTTCTAACCCAGAGACTTCCCATACTCTGGAACAAACTTCCCATTCACATCAAGCAGAGCATTTCACTGGCCCTCTTTAAGAGAAATCTTGAAGAGTGGATTGTCAATAGGAAGTTCACCCCGGGGATCACTTCAGTGGCTTTGCTTGACAGGGACACTGGGAACTAACTTTGGGTGGCATGATGCCAGGGAATCTTCTTGGGCTAGGCTTATATAGGCTCCAGGGCCATTCACCTAGTACACACTTATGAACCTATGAAAAAAATCTGGAGATTCCCGTGATCAGCGTGTCCCTTTATCACACTTTTTGATCACCTCTGCAGCAATGGGGCCAAACACAATCTCTATCCAAGGGAGAATTTAAAATCTCATTTTATCATCTGTGAGGTTCTGAGAAACAGTATCAGTGGCCATCACCCTGGAAGAAGTATCAACAGAGTCATATGCATACTACAAACAATAAGTAGTGACCTGTGCAATAGAAAAAAAAAGGTATTTAAAGAGGATTTTTCCTCTCAGAAATAAACTGTAGCTAAAACATTCCTCACACCTTTATAATTTGTCAGAACAAACTTTAACATATGAGCTTGAGAATTTGTTAGACTGAGGGTATTCTTAGTGAGTTCACTATAGTACATTAAGGTATCATTGCTGGAGCCTTCCTGTGTCCTGACAGAGTGCTCTTCAAACTAGATATACAGAGCGGAGTATATTTTTCTGGCACTTCAGAGTTGTGTACTGGTAATTGTTGTTTGACTAATTTTATATCATTGCTGGCTGACTTCGGAGTTGTGCACTGTTATTTTTGCTTCACTGTATAGTTTTTCAGATCTCTGCTGAATGTGTTGGTATCCTCCCTATTCCTGTCTTTTGCAGTTGCCCACCCCCACTGTAGATTTGATCTGGGACACTCCCCCCAGTCCCATCTCTTTACATCATTCTACCTAATAGACTCCTTCTGCACTTGTTTTTAGTAATTTTTAATTTAATTGCATTTTTTAAACTGTTTGGTCTAACATTGCTACCTCAAGTGTGCTAGCTTGCACTGCATTTGAATTGTTTTTACAGCTGTTTTAGCTACTTTTCTGTGTATATTAAAAAAAATACCTTTCCTGTAACTAGTATAGTCCAGATTCAGATTTGCTGTATCCAGGACTCCATGTAAGCTTCTGAGCCCCCCCCCCCCCCACCCAAGCTTTCTGTGTTGGAGGGAAGCCTTCTAGCTTATCAGTGGGAGTGGTAAGCACTAGATAACCTATCTACCACATAAGGAGTGGTTCTGGCCCAGAAATTGTAGTTAGTAGCCATTTGGGCAGTTTTTCCATCTCTCTCAACTTTCTGATTTAAAAGTCGACATTTGCACTTGTTTCCTTTCCTGTAACTAGTTTAGTCCAGATACATATTCTTAGTTTAAGCACTTGAATTTGCTTATTTGTGATCAGCACTTGTTCAGAACTTGTAAGCACTACATGACCTACTAATTACTACAGCACTCAACCTCCCTCAATACCTAGAGGAAAACAGTTTTGGTACTTACTTTCCTCACTTGCTTACAGAAAAACACCTCTTGTACTCATGTTCCTCACTTATCTAGAGGAAAATAGTTTTTTATTTAGGCATGTCCAAGGGTCAGCTCCCAGTGTTCCCTCATGTCTATCTGATGAATCTGGGCATCTTGGGGCAATGTAGAAATTGCCTCATGTACACAGACAACCCTCTCCTCCTACTACCCAACACTACAACCTGTGAGAGATGCACTTATCTAGCCAAACTGGAGGTAAAGCTCTCTCCAATCAAGACTGAACTTGACAGTCAAGAGGAGAAGGTAAACACTTGCACCACACCACACTCATCACATAGTCTCACTAAATCTACACCAAAATCCACACATAGAAACACAAAAACATTCACGGAGGCTTTCAGTAATAATCTGCTCAAGCAACAGAGACCTCCAAAGCAGAAATGCAAGCAATCTCCACCCCATAACACAACTCAAATGACACACAGCCCGCAGACTCAGTGTGCCACTCAACCACAGCCAATAAGGCAAAACAACGTACCCAACACACTAGTCATAGGTGACTATATAGTCAGGCACACTGATGTCCCACTCACCAGGCTAAACAAGGAGAAGGTTACCGTCAGCTGCCTGTCAGGTGCCAGGATCCGCCACATAACCCATGCACTCAGGTCACTCCACAAGTACAAATATGACTCTGTCATTGTCCATGTTGGTGTGAACGACCTGAGACGTACCTCCCTGGACTACATGAAAAGAGACATGGAGGAGCTCTCCGATCTTGTAGCCCAGGCAGGTATGACCCTAGCCCTGAGTATCATTCTGCCATCACCCAGAATGATGCCGCAGTACAAGGACAAAATGATTGACTTCAACAATTGGCTAAGCTTCTGGTGCCATTCTAAAGGGATCCAGTATCTGTCTGCCTGGAATGACATGGTTGACAGACCACGATGCTTTGCCAGAGATGGCCTGCATCTGTCACCCCTGGGATTCTGGATACTGGCTAAGGTTCTTGCCGCCCCTATAGTGCCTTTTTAGGCAAGGTTCAAATGACAAATTCACCACCGTAACAGGAACAGGCAAGCAAAAACTGAGGGTGATGCTACTCAATGCTAGAAATCTAAATCTCAAAATGCACTCACTCGAGGCACTCCTTAAAATGGAGAACATCGATATCTGTGCAGTGACTGAGACCTGGTTCAAGGCTCCGGAGAGCACTACTGCACTTCCAGGCTATAACTCATACCACACTTTTCGGCCATGTAACCTGGACCGGAACACCAAAGGCGGAGGTGTGTCCATATTCATTAAGGATATCCACACCTCCAGGCTAGTTGCTCAGCATAATGCAGCTGAGGTTATTCAAGTGCAACTAACTCTGGGCAAAACTGCAATCCAAATTGTAGCTTGCTACAGATCACCCACCATGCCCCAGGATTCCCACTCCGCTTTTCTTGATGTACTGGAAAATATTAGGATTCAACCAAACACCCTAATAATGGGCAATTTCAACTACCCCACCATTAACTGGGAAAACTACTCATATACCAACTCCTTCACTCAACGCTTTCTGGAATTCATAAACTCCAGTGCCCTGGATCAACTTATCCACACCCCCACAAGGGGCAACAATATACTAGATCTAGTCTTTACCAACATGAGTGACCGGTGTTCCACACCGGAAGTCAATGCCTCATTGGTCTGATCTGACCATAAGCTAATTACCCTAGATATCCACATCCTGCCCCCACCCCCTATTAACTCATTACAGCCGAGTGACGTCTCCAGGCGTTTCTGCAGTTACACCCTACTGCTCCTCTAGGCGTCAAATATTGCCTGTTCATATTTGTTTAACAATTCCAAAACCATGTTACATACAAGGTATCGGAAAATTTTATCTTGAAGCATACATGATAGCAAACACAATTGTATTGATATACATTAAGATTCGCATTAAGAATTTTCTGACCCCTCATGCCAAACTAACCATTGCTCGCACTCATCTTCTCTCTACCCTCCTGTACGCCTCCCCTATCCTATCTTTCCTCAATAAGCGCGAACTCAACATGCTCTCCGTTGCCTATAATCATATAGCTAGATTTATAACAGGAACACCCTACCGTACTCATCACTGCCTTAACCTAAAGAAACTTGGCTGGCTTGAACTGCCCAATCGTCTCAACTTCACCCAACTCACGGAAGTATTTAAAATAATTAACCAACCTGATAGAGTCCCTGCTCTGAGCAAAATATTAACACCCTACTCAAACCTTAACTGCCTCCGATCAGCTAATAGTGTTCAAATACAAACCATTAAATCCAAGAACTCTGGTGGTGATGCCCTCTATGCCAACTCCATAGGGAAAACCTGGAATTCACTTCCAAACAACTTAAGACGTATAACCTCGCTTAACTTATTTAAAATTAACCTCAGCGAATTCCTGAATCTCACTGGTTATGTCCTTGCCCTAAACCAGACTAAACCCAGCCAACAACTACCTCACTAGTCTTATCACCTCCCGGAGACTAGTACCTCTTCCTCTAGGCTTCCCCTCTTCAACCTACCTCCTCCTCGTATGAATGGTAACTTAGTCACACACGTGTTGTCTGCTGTCCTCATTTATACCTATGTTAATAGTATAATTTTTTTCTCTGTATGTTAAATTACTCTCATCTTATTATGTTGGAGCTTTTCTCCCCGGGCCTCTACTGAAAAGGGACATGTATCCAGCTAGACCAGCCCGGTCAACAAATGTAAAATAAAATAAAATAAAAAAAATAAATAAATAAAAAATATATGACCTCTGTCAATGGGTATTTGTTAAAAATGTAAGGTGATAACTTCAATTTTTAAATGCTGAAGCCATGCCCACTAGGAGTTAAAGGTACACACTCAAAAGAGCTCTATTGGGGGGAATGCGTTAAGGAAACCATGGTAAAAGATTTCTCCAAAGCCAACTTCATGCTTCTTAAGACAGAAGTGGTGAACTTCATGACACCCATACAGATGGACAATACAGTTACAACTATTGAATCCTACACAATTGCACTTTATAAGCACTTACATGAGTGCATGAATCGTGCTATCCCAAACCGAACCAAGACACTATCCTCCAAAAAAAAGGAAGCCAATCTGGTGGTCCCCTGCCATAAACAAACTGTACAACAGAAGGAAGAAACTGTTGCAAAAGAGAGTAAAATCCCATGAGTGGAGGAGCTCCCTGGTCAGCCTCAGTAAGAAGCTGTGATCCCTGATAAAATCCTCCAAAGCTAGTTATGAAAACAAAATCATCACTGATTCTAAAGACAACCACAAAGCATTCTATAGCTATGTCAAGAATCTCAATGGCAACACTCAGATCTGCTCTGAGTTACAGCACAATGGCACTAAATATACAGACCCAACTGATATTGCCAACATCCTGGCAGATAGGTTCAGTGATAACTTTACCCCCCTCTCACCCCATAAAGGGCCCATCTCTATACCGGAAGAATGCAAAGTTCCTTTAATCACGGCTGCACAGGTAAAAACCACACTCTCCAAAGCTAAGAACACAGCATCCATGGGACCAGACAACATCCCAGGCGGTGTTCTACATGAACTACAGAACCAACTGGCATCCCACCTAAGTACCATGTTCAATCATAGCCTCACCTCAGGCTTTGTGCCTGCTGAATGGCACACAGCGACAGTTATCCCACTCCACAAGGGGGGAGCCACCACGGACCCCGGGAACTACCGCCCCATTAGCCTGATGAGCCTGGTCTGCAAGGCCATGGAACATATCATCATGGAACTTATAAGCAAAGACATTGGTAATCTCCAAACTCTGGACCCCACCCAGTTCGGGTTTGTAAAAGGCAGATCATACCTCCTAAACCTGACAAGACTTCTTTGAAGCAGTCACCAAAGCTGTAGGCAAGGGTAAGGTGGTTCACACGACCTATCTAGATATTGTCAAGGCTTTCGACACCACCCCCCACTCTGGAATTATAGATAAACTCACTAAACTAGGTAGAAATCCCTATGTCACAAGATGGGTTGCCAATTGGCTCACTGACAGAACCCACACTGTGAAAGTAGCAGACTCCAAATCCGACTTCAGACCAGTGACAAGTGGAGTACCACAGGGTTCAGTCCTGGGTCCTCTCCTGTTTGGTATCTACTTCTCTGATGTACAGGCTAACGCAGAAGGTCTTTGGCTAATGAAGTTCGCAGATGACTGCAAACTAGGAGCCATAATCAAACTTTCTAATGATGTGGACATCCTACAAAAGGGCCTCACTGAGACAGATGCCTGGTGTCAAAACCATGGCCTCAAGCTCAATGCCAAAAAGTGCATTGTCATCCCCTTTGGTAAAAACTCTGTACCCATGAACTACAACATAGGCAGTAGTTTACTTACCACCAAAAGTGTGATAAGAGACCTTGGGACACAGGTGGACAGTAGTCTCTCCTCTGATAATCACATCGCCACAGTAGTCAGGAAATCCTTCTACATGGCACACCTCATCACAAGAGGTTTCTCATCCAGAAAAAAAGAGGTCATTGTTCCCCTCTACTCATCACTCATTAGACCCATCATAGAGTACAACACCCTTTTTGGTATGTACCTCACAAGACATCTACAACATCTGGAAAGGCCACAGAAATACCTCACAAAGAGGATTACTGGCCTCAAACAGATGCCCTTCGCAGACCATCTCAAAAAACTCCAGCTTTAATCTGTCACATATCGCCTACTCAGAGGTGATCTCTACCTAGCATACCCAGAGCTATTGAACATGCTCCACTTAGAGATATCCCAGTCCCTCCGAGCTACACGCTCTAAGGACCTAAACCTTGTCACCACAATAAACAGAACATGCCGGAGGGATAGATTCCTGTCCCAGAGACTTCCCATACTCTGGAATAAACTACCTATCTATATCAAACAAAGCTCCTCATTAGCACTCTTCAAGAAAAATCTTGATGATTGGATGGGAAATAGGAAATTCACCCCAGGGATCACCTCTGTGGCTCTGCTCGACAGTGGCACAGGAAAATAATTTTCTTGGGTGGCAAAAGCCAGGGTACCTTTTTGGCTGGGCTTGTATAGGCCCAAGGGCCGATAGCCTAGTACCTACCTATGAATAATAGGCCTGAAAATATAGCCAGATTTGTGTTTTCATGTATGCATTCAGTTTCAGGGAAAAACAGTGCAGTAGAAAGGAAAAGATAATCTTGATGGCTAAGCATGAGATGTGCAGAAATAACAGTTTCAAGGAAAAGCTACAAAATGTTCCTTTCTCAAGAGAAAGATATGAGTACTTGCAATGGAATGCTAGACAAAGAACAGACAGGTACTGTGAGACACATGCAAGACAAGGCTTAAATACCAGGTAAAGAGGCATGTAAAACATTGCAAGGTTTTGGTATTAGTAAATACTTCAGATACATTCAGTAGAATCAGTTAAGCTAGCTTTTGGACTGATACGTAAAAGGTCTTTGCAGTACACACACTAGAGCCTGAGCACAGAAGTCAGGTCAAATATCCATATTACTCAGGAGGAAAAGACTGTTTTTTAGTTGATATTATTCAGGAAAATCAGAATATACATGCAGAAAATGTGGATATGATTATCAGCATTGTTACTGTTATCCAGCATTCCAGAATTTTTACAGACTGTTGTTGTTTATCAGCACTGTTACTGAAGACAGCATTTGGATATTATTACCATCTAATAAAGCATTTTTAACTGAACTACAGCATGTGCAGAACTTATTCTAAAAAGTACAATAAGGCTTGGCCCATAAAGGAGAGACTGGCATCTGTTCAGCACAAGTTTGGGTAATTAACAAGTAAAGACATTCATTCCAGTCTTATTTCAGTTGTTTCCAGTTAATCCCAGTATACTACAGTCTTATCAATTCTTTCACAATTCAAAATTCTGAAAATCAAAATTGCATAAATTAAGTATACATTTTTCCCATACCCATCAATAATTTTCACATCCTTATCAGAAAGAGTAGAACTGGAATTAATGAATTGCTTAGTGGCAGTTGGATCAACTAAAGCTACGGATGTTGGGTCAGGTTTGGGAACAGTGTATAAAATTTTAAAAAACTGAGGATCTTTATACCCTCTTATCTGCCTTTTTAGGGGCAGAAGGCTGACTATTAAGAAAAACGCAGGGAATAACACACACTTCCTCCAAAGCAGACAGAACAGTATGAATGGGTGGAAGTTCTAGAAAATCCAGTTGTAACAACTCACATTCATAGAAGGTTACCAGGTTAATGGCCCAAGAGATTTTACAGTCCTAAACATATTTATCCCTAGTTTCCCAATTATCAATAGCTAGGTGAACAAAGTTCACAGGGGTTATGAGTCTATGGTACTGTAATTAATACCGACTGCCTCTGTCCATGAGAGACATGGGTGCCACCCCAAGAGTGAATTTACGATTACTCATCCGCTGATCTAGGTTGCACTTGAAGAGGGTCAGGCAGGGGCTTTGCTTCACATGAATGAGAAGTTTGTTCCAGAGACATATCTTTTGCTCTCCAACATGGCTTGCTCATGTCAGAGGCTTGGTTAAGATCCTTGGAGTAAGTGATCCTCGTGCAGTTTGATTTACAAATGTGTAACATTTCTATCAGGCCCAGAAACTGCCCTGTAAGCCAGACACAGATTGCCCCTTAGTAGCCTATAGAAGAAAGAATACAGTGATAGGGTTTTCAATCTTTCAGTCTAGGACTTGTTTTGTGTACCCTGTGTTTTTCTAGTGAGAAAAGTCTAGGGTCTCTCCAGCAGTTGCCGGTGTCTGGTGAGGTACATGCAAAAGGGTGCGCTGTAATCAAATACTAGTCGGATGAGGGCAGAGTACAATGGAATTAAAATGTCCTTCAGTCTGGATGTCATGCCTTTATTTATGAGATGTGCCACATAGAAGGACTTCCTCACCACTGTGGATAGTTAAGACTGCTAGCAACCTAAGTACCAAGATCACGTAGCACTGGGTCTAGTCTTGGGGGTGGTACTGTCTATAATGTAATTAGGAGGGGTGTCAGGCTTATGGGTCTATAATTCCCTGGGATGGTTGATGGTTCATCTTTGTACAGAGGGATAACTGCTGCTGTCCTCCATTCTGCTGGAACATAGCCTGTCCAGAGGCTGTGGTTAAATAGGGATCCAAGTGGTTCTGCTTGGTCATGTTTTAAGTTGTTTAAAAGGCAACCAGGGATGTTGTCTGGTCCCAATGATGTTGTGTTTTTAGGCTTGCAGAGTACAAAGCTGACCTGCCCTCTTGAGATAACAGGCTGAAGAATGGCGGCAGGAATACTTTGGGGGACGACCGGTGGGGACAGGAGGGAAAAGTCTGATCCAACTCTGTCAGCTGGCAGGTTGAGTATTTCCCCCAGCTGAGTATAAGTGGTGCCATCTACAACCAGCTCTGCTCATAGCTAGATATTCCCCTTAAGATTTTGGATGTAGTTAAAAAAATGCTTTGCGGTTTTCCTTAGCTAGGGAGGCTATGTTTGCTTTGTAATTTGCTTTAGAGGACTTGACAAGATATCTAATTTATTTGTTTGTTTAGACTACTGAGGGATTTCTTCAGCTGCTGAGTCTGTTCCAACTTATTTTTGGGCATTAGTTTCTTTCTTTTGTTGTATCACCTCAGTTATACCAAGGGTCCTCCAAGGTGGCTTGTATTTATGGCACAACTTGGTTTTAATTTGGTATGGTAGAGAAGATTCTATATAACTAGTTAAGTGGTTATATAGGGAGTTGAATAGTAGTCCATGTTTTCTGGGTTCAGGGAAGCTTTGAAATTTCTTATGCTATTACTTAGTAGGAGGTGATTTGCCTTGGAAAAATTCTTAAGCATTTTCGAGCTTGATGGGGAATCTGTCCTTATAGTTATTTCCAAAGAGACTGACTTATGGTCCAATATTACCAAGGAAGGCATCACATAGTGGGGGGTGCAATGTTCCTCCATGTCAGTAAGTACTATGTCTGGGATATTTAACCCCCTTGTGAGTGTATAGTTGGTCTGTTCCACAGCATTTGCATTGACAAAGCCCAAGAACCTCTGAGACTGCATATTTCTGGTTGTGTATGCTCCCCAGTCAATGGTAGGATAATTAAAATTACCCATGAAAAAGGTATTGGGCTGCACGGTAAGTGACTTCAGTAAGCCCAGGTATGCAGTATAATTTTCCTACTGATGACGTTGTAGGGGAATTTGCCTGTGGTTAAGTGGACATAGAGTAGCTGAAGAGAGAGTCACAGTGCTTGACCAGTCTCAAGGTGCACTTATCCTTTACGAAGATGGATACACCTCTTCCACTGGTGTTTTCCTGCACAGTTTTTGGTCTAAACGTATGGAAGGCATTGTAGCCTTGTATGGCTAGGGTGCTTTACATGGCTTTGAATATGTCTCAGTGACCACACAGATGTCAGTGTCTTCCAAGATTAGGAGGGCTTCCAGGGAGAACAGTTTATTGTTTAGACTCCCAGCACTGAGCAGCAGTACCTTGAGCTTATCTAGAGATGATTTTGCTATATTGTGAGAATGGTTCTTTTGACAATGCCTAAAAAGGCAGAAAAGGGGTGGCTAATGCCTTTACCCGTATCCGAAAGTTTAGAGGAGACAGGTGCAGACCATCTCTAGTAAAACAGTATGGACTCTCGACCATGTTCTACCAAGCTGAAAGATGTTGCATCCCCTTGAAAGAGAGAGTCAAACCTTGTACCTTGTGTCTGTGAAGTTAACACCTTCATTATAACCCATCCCCCAAGCAAGCGCAGTGTTCTCCCAAAGAAAACACTGGCACATTCTAAAAACAGTCTTAGAGAAAGAGAAACCCCCAACAGGGAGAATCAGAAACTGAGCTCTTTTCTGACTCCGAATCAGAAATCTGAGGAAAAAAATCCTAAATCCATCCCTGCATATTCCTGTTCAGATTCAGAATATTAAATCTTGTCAGAAAAAGAGGACCACCCTCTTTCATTTACAAGAAAATACTTTACAAGAAAGATCAACAGTCTGAATCAAACCTCGAGTCAGACCCATGAAACTTTTATCCAAATAAAATCAAGGAAGAGTTGACACATGATTAGTTTTCTTTTCTTCTTTTTTTTTATTGACTGGAAAAATGGGGCCAACCATGTTACTAATGGTAACACAGCTTCCCTGGGATAGGCAAAGCATTCTGACAACAGAGAAATCATAGGACCAAACAGAGTGGCTCTCTCTTGCCTACTGAAGGGCCCCAAACAGTTGCACAGGACATCACTAACTCCTGGTCCACTGTGGCTATAGATGCTACACCAGAGGGATCCAGAGTAAAAGATGAGAGGTGAAAGGGTACAACAAATGACCACCACAGAGTCACCCACCTATGGCTAAGGCAAACGGCTTGCATGCCGTGGTATCAAAGGCTGCTCGCTTTTTTTTCTTTTTTTGGTTGGAAGAATGACCAACATTGGGGCCAGTAGTCCGTTCCACAGTCAAGCCAAAAGTTGCACATCTTTCCTGGGGACCACAAACAGTAACTGTCTGTAAATACTTACAGTCCACAAAAGCTACTTTTCCAACAAAAAAAAACCAGTAAATAGCTCTTTAAAACACTATGCCAGCCAAAACAAATATAAAATAATGACAATTTCTCCACAGAAAAAAAATTTCAGTTACTTTACACCACTTTTAAACAGATATTAATAATGAGCGTTCCATTTAAAATTACATTACGGTCTCAAGACAGTCTATTAATAGGTTCATAGGTGGGTACTAGGCTATCGGCCCAAGGGCCTACGTAAGCCTAGCCAGCAAGGTTCCATGGCTTACGCCACCCAAGAAAGTTATTTTCCTGTGCCACTGTCGAGCAGAGACACAGAAGTGATCCCTGGGGTGTATTTCCTATTTCCCATCCACTCATCAAGATTTTTCTTGAAGAGTGCTAATGAAGAACTTTGCTTGACATAGATGGGTAGCTTGTTCCGGAGTATAGCAAGTCTCTGGGACAGGAATCTATCCCTCCAGCATGTCCTGTTTATTGTGGTGACAAGGTTTAGGTCCCTAGAGCATGTAGCTCAGAGGGATTGAGATTTCTTTAGGTGTAGCATGTCCAACAGCTCTGGGTTTGACATAGCTTTATATGTTAGGTAGAGATCACCTCGGAGTAGGCGATATGCTGCAGAGTAAAGCTGGAGTTTTTTGAGGTGGTCAGTGTAGGGCATTTGTTTGAAGCCAGTAATCCTCTTTGTGAGGTACTTCTGTGGCCTTTCCAGCTGCTGCAGATGTCTTGTGAGGTACATTCCAAAAGGGGCGTTGTACTCTATAATGGGTCTAATGAGTGATGAGTAGAGGGGAACAATTACTTCTTTTTTTCCTGGATGAGAACCCTTTTATGATGAGGTGTGCCATGTAGAAGGACTTCCTGACTAGTTTGGAGATGTGACTATCAAAGGAGAGTCTACTGTCCACCTGGGTCCCAAGGTCTCTTATCACGCATTCGGTGTCAAGTAGATTGCTGCCTATGTTGTAGCTCATGGGTACAGAGTTTTTACCAAAGGGGATGACACTGCACTTTTTGACATTGAGCTTAAGGCCATGGCTCTGACACCAGGCATCTGTCTCAGTGAGGCCCTTCTGGAGGATGTCCACATCATTTGAGGACTTGACTATGGCTCCTAGTTTGCAGTCATCTGTGAACTTCATTAGCCAGAGGCCTTCTGTGTTCGCCTGTACTTCAGAAAAGTAAATACCAAACAGGAGAGGTCCCAGGACAGAACACTGTGGTACTCCACTTGTCACTGCTTTGAGGTCAAATTTGGAGTCTGCAACTTTTAAAGTGTGGGTTCTGTCAGTGAGCCAGTTGGCAACCCATCTTGTGATGTAGGGATTTATACCTAATTTAGTGAGTTTAGCTATAATTCCAGAATGTGGGATGGTGTCGAAAGCCTTGGCGAGGTCAAGATAGGCTGTGTGAACCACCTTACCCTCATCCACGGCTTTGGTGACTGCCTCAAAGAAGTCGATCAGGTTTAGGAGGCATGATCTGCCTTTCACAAACCCGAACTGGGTGGGATCCAGAGTTTGGAGGTTACCAATGTCTTTGTTTATGAGTTATTAAAAGAAAACAAGATTAAGAAAGTGGAAGTTTTCCCCCCACAGGGAAATTATCTGCCCACCTAAAGAAATGACAAGCTGCCGATCGATTCTTCAAAGCCTTAGAAGAGCATACTCTAAAGTGGCAGTAAAGCTCTGAAAGGTTCATGCCCAAACTTGTCTTTTAGTCAGCTTGAGCTGCTTAACAATTTGGACATGAGGAAGGTACTTGGAAGCTTTGGAAGCTGGCCAGCTGTTATATCCTTGGCAGGATATAACCAATATAGTTAAGGCTACTGAGGCAGTGATCAATGTGGTGAATATCAAAGGTTTCTTCCACTGTCAACTTTCATATTACCTACTTAGACTGGTCAATTGTTGAAACCTGAATTGAACTAGCTGATTTATTTTGTTTTAGTTTTAGCCTTCAGGCCTCATTTAATCAGTTAAATTAATCTAACCATTCCTTATAACAGATCATTGTTAATGACACCAGTTAGTTTACATTATCCAATGGACGTTAATATCCAGTGATATTATTCTCTGTGAGCTATTCAAATATTGCCCAGTGATTTTAAGTTATCTGAAGAAGTTTTCATGTTCTGTTGAGCAAAGCAATTAGATTTGTTTTTAATAAAGTAAAGAGAGCGGGTTATTCTGCCATCACATTCTAACTTGTGTAACTTCAACTCATTTAACTTGGTAGAGAAATCCTGTTGTTGCCTTGCATTAAAATGGATGACCTAGGAAATAAGGGAGATCCTTACCTGTGGAATAACGCCATAGCATGCAGGAAAATCTGTCTCATTGGCCAATTTCAGCATGTGTTGGTATGGGTATCTCAGAAAGCAGCGTCCTAATTCAATAACTGGATTCAGTAAATTTACATGAGGTACAATGCACCTGTAGACAGGAAAGAGATAAAGTCAGAGAAAACAGGGAATACCTGCCTCACATGTGAAATAAAGACTTAACACTATACTATATATAAAAAATAAATAGGTAGAGTTCTTTGCGGTACCCAAATTAATAATAAATCTTTAATGGACATGCTGTCACAGCAATATTACAGAAAATGACCTTCTAGTGGCAGACATCAGTTATTACCCAGCCTAAATTCATACAGCTAAATGTTCTTTTCAGTAGAATAATGCCACTCCCATGCTACTGCTCCTCCAGCATCAGTATGTGAGCTCCCAATATAAAACTGGCATTACCGTATGCTGTCTTCAGTTTTTCCAGTGAGAAACTTTTAACGCATGGCTAACTCTGCTGAAGTAATATTACAATTATACACATAACTTTAATCAACAGGATATAAATAAGCATAACACAAAGAAAGGCAGATAGTAGTGGTGGTAGCATGGGGGGTGGGGCACAGTTTTGGAAAACTATTACCATAAAAAACATTTTCTGATAACTCAAATACGTACATCATTTCACTTCAGTAAAACTTCATCAGTATTTTATAATCTGGCCAGAATTGCAAGCAGTTTTTTTTTTCAAATAAAATTTTTATTTCACTTTCTTTTTTTCTACTATGAACAATTTAATACAAAGTGGAAGTAAGATAACAATGGGGTTACATATGATCAAATAACACATGCTGCATACAGAAGTCACGGCATACATGTTGATTAACCTTGCTGGTTTAAAATTAAAACAAAAATCAAGCCGAAAAAGAGACAGTTATTATTCCTTATAATAAGCATTAGTAAAAGACAAGCATAGCTTGTAATGTTGAATTCACACTAGATATCAAGCATCTAATCGTTTATACAGCTATTATACCATTAACCATTGTTATTTTCACAAAAGGAAAAAATATAATTGTTTACCTGTATCTATCAAAGCAACTATTTAAATTATTTACACTGGGTTGTCACTCACATAGGACATTCTAATAAAGTTTAGAAGTTAATATTTTTACATATAATAGCGGTAGATGAATTGCAAGCAGTTTTGTAGGTATAACCCAGGATCTAGATACTGTAGCACACCCACTGTGAGGTCTTCCCTAGTGAGATCAGATCACATATCAGTCACATTCAAAGTAACTATCACACCTGACCCCGCCCCCCAGCAGCAACTAAACTAAAAAAAAACTTCTTCAAAGCAGATTATAACCTTTTATGGGATGGGATAAATAGCTTCATTCAACCCTCCACCCTCAAATGGAACTGGCAACTATGCTGAGTTCTACAACAATGCTTTATACAAACACCTGTATAACTGCACTGACTTGGCTATACCTGATAGGACCAAAACAAGCTCCTCAAGGAAGACCAAACCTGCCTGGTGGATAACTGCCATTAACAGGCTTTGCAATAACAGGAAGAAATTGTTGTCTAAGAGTAAGAGGGAGCAAGCCCTAAACTGGAAACACTCCCTCCTCAGCATGTTGTTGTTTGTCTTTCGGCTTTTCCCGGTAAGGGGTTGCCACAGCGGAACTCCGGTCCGCTAATGATTGGCAGTAGATTTTTATGAAACGCCGAGGTGCCAGCTCGACGCCCAACCTTCAATGAAGGAACGCCCATTTACGCACGCATGTCTTTCGAACGCTACCCAACCGCGTGGAGGACATGCAGACTCCACACAGAAGGCACTCCCAAGCCAAGCCGAGAATCGAATGGGAAAACCTTTTGCTGTGAGGTAACAACGCTACCGCCGTACCTCCGCGGAAACCACACTCCCTGATCAGCATAAACAAGCAAATAAGACTTCTTGTGAAGTCCTCCAAGTTAGCTTCCTCAACTAAGGACAACCACAAAGCATTCTTTAGTTACATCCATAACCTAAAAGGATAGGCTCAGATTTGTTCCAAACTGATAGTTAATGATACCACATATACTGAGCCTATGTACATAGCTAACCTGTTGACCAACAGGTTCTGTGAAAACTTCACTTTCCTTTCCTGCCACATGTACCCCATGACATCCATACCACCTGTCCCCTACATTGTATCTCTAAAGAGAAGGTCGTAAATACACTAGCTAAGGCAAAAAACACAGCATCTATGGGACTTGATAATATCCCAGGCTGTGTCCTACATGGGCTCCAACAACAATTAGCAACACCATTGGATACTCTTTTCAATCATAGTCTAGGCACTGGTTTCATCCAAGCTAAATGGAAAATGTCCACCATTATTCCCTTGCACAAAGGTGGTGCTTCCACTGACCCCGGGAACTACAGACCTATTAGCCTAACTATCCTTATCTGTAAGGCCATAGAGCAAATAATCATGGACATTATCTACAAAGATATAGGTAAATCTCCAAAGACTTGACCCTATTCAGTTTGGATTTGTCAAAGGGAGATTATGCCTGTTAAACCTGGTGGACTTCTTTGAGACCATCACCAAAGCCCTGGACAAGGGGAAATCTGTACATACAGCCTACCTAGACTTGGCCAAAACTTTTGACACTATCCCCCACTCAGGCATCATTGACAAACTCATCTGCTAGGTATCAACCCTTATATCATTAGATGGGTTGCTAACTGGTTCACTGTTAGAACACATATAGTCAAAATATGGGAATCCACCTCCAACAGCAGACCTGTAATCAGTGGTGTTTCACAGGGATCAGTCCCGGGACCTCTCTTATTTGTAATCTATTTCTCCAAAGTACAAGCAAAAACTAAAGGTCTGTGGGTGACGACAAAGTCTGCTGATGAATACAATCTGGGAGCTGTCATATAATCTCCAAATCATGTCAACATCCTACAAGAGGGCCTTACACAAACAAATGATTGGTGTTAAAGTCATGGCCTTAAACTCAATGCAAAAAATATATTATCTTCAACAACAACAGCAACATCCCAAGTACGCACTCAGTTGAGTACTTTTCCAAGCACCTGCAGCAACTGGACAGACCACAAAGGTTCCTCACAAGAAAAATTCAAGGTCGTCAGCATCTGTCCTATGTGGATCCTCTGAAATCACTGTCACTTTATTCTGTTTCATACAGACTACTCCAAGGGGATCTCTGACTTTCATATAAGGAAACTCTGACCCTGCTTTAGTGGAAATGCTGCATATCTACAAGTCAACTGGTACACAAGTTACTCACTCTAAAGACCTTAACCTGGTATGTGACATTAACAGAACCTGCTGGAGGGATAGAATTGTCTCCCAGAGTTTACCACACCTTTGGAACAGGCTCCCACGTCATGTCAAACAGAGCACTTCATTGGCCCTCCCTCTTCAATCTGGATGATTGGATGGATAACCATAAATCCAGCCCAAGGGTTCCATCTGTGTCCCTCCTGGACAGGAGCAAAAGGTGTTGATCATAGAAATAAGGGTAGAACTTTAGGCTGGTATGAAATTAAATCATTTTTTATTCAGCCCAAAGGGCCAGCATTACAGACACAGTACTAGACTTAAAATTGTACATTAGGAAACTGAACTTAAAAGTCTTAATGCATGATGAAATGGATAGTGTTGGCAATGATTCAGATGTTAAAACTGGAACCACTAACTGCTCGATAAAACATCTTTATTCAAACTTAAAATTGCTAGTAAAAACTTTTGCCTCATAAGGCTTCCTCAGGCAAAGTAGAACAAACAACACAAGTAACCCATTTAAATAGTATCTCAGTCATGACAGCATCTTCAGTTAGACTTGTTTATGCAATGCTTTCAGCATAGGTTTCAAAGAGATACTCGCCCGGATTCGGCAAGCCCTGCACGGTGTGCAGGAACAGTGCAGGATCTCCAGGAGGCAATATGTCCACTGTGCGATCCAGGAATAAGCTGCAGGGACATGCACGAGCGGTCCTGCACTATTCCTGTGTGGACGCAGCTCCTGTATGCAAATTACCCCATTTGCAGGTGAAAACCATGCAAATGAGGTGAATATGTGATCCAGGAAGCTAGCAGATGGCTGTGCAGGACTAGTGTAATCTGCAGAATTGTACTCGGTTAGTAACAGGGTACATTTCTGCAAACTACAAAACGGAGCCATGACAGCTCCAAATAAAGGGTGTATATAATGTGTAAAGCATGCCAATGGCAATTGGCATGGAAAACAGTCAGAATAAAAAAAATAAAAAAAAAAGTTTTTTTTTTTTTTTTTTAGCTGATTTACACTGTTTAAGTGTAGGGCAGCAGCATGCAAATGGGATCGGGCGAAAAATAAAACCTGAAATAAGCATTCTAACCAAAATCACTATTTTGCCATTATACTCAATGGCAGGCAGAAGACAATATGGCCAGTGAATAATGGTTGCTAAAGGGGGGGGGGGGGGGCTCAGTGTGGGACCTGTAACTATGCATCAGCAGGCAATCCTATGCAAATGAGGGGAATGATACTGAATCCCAGATTTCCCCTGAATGCTAGTCAGCACCCAACAGTGTAAGTACAGGAATAGCTTGGTGCAAGCCTAGGAGTTAAATGACATCATGGGGTGTGTGTCAGGCATACTGTAAGTGGATTGGAGCCCTGTGGTTCAGGTTTGCCCTTAGCTTAGCAGAGCTAACAATGGGGGGGGGGGTTGAGGCTGCCTAGCGCTCTTTACATTGTCTAAGCGGGTCTGCATGCCGCGCACCGGGTTTTAAAGGGAAAAAAAAAGTAAACTATAAAATAGCAGCTCTGTGCACATTTGAGCACTGTGTTTGTGCAGTGCACCCCCGGGCTTAAACAGGAAGAAAATGGGAAGGAAAACAGCAGTAGGAAGGTAATCTAGGAGAACTAGCATAGCTGGCAGGTGAAATGTATCAGAATCAGCCAATTACACAGGCAGCAGCCCAGCACAGCCCAGAACACTGTTATAAACTATGCAAACGCCTTTCCCTCTGTTTTTTCCCACATACTCTACACCACCGGTGTATACAAGCGGGGAGATTTTAACAAACAAAAACAACAGAATGACAGGGGCTATAGCAGCTATCATACATCAACATGCAGAAGAGGCTGAGCGTGGTGAGAATGAGAATGCTGTCGACCAACCCACAGTGAGGAGACAGAGAAGAGTGTACAGACCCAGGGTAATCTACCAGGGGCTACATGAGCTGGAGATAGTGGAGTGCTATAGGGTGGACAGGGACCAGCTACAGCAAACTGTTGAGCTGTGCCGGCCGCGCCTGACGCACAGAACTAACAGAGGGGAACCCGTCCCAGTGGATACCAAGGTATGCGTAGGCCTAATAATACTAGCCACAGGTACCTTCCAAAGACCAACTGGGGATATCATGGGGATCTCACAGGCATCAGCATCCAGAGTACTCCACCAGCTCCTGGATGCCATGTCAGCACATGCGTGTGAGCACGTATTTTTCCCCAACACCCGTGACGCGTTGGCCAGCAATATGCATCTCATCCACCAAATAGCAGAATAACCTGAGGTAGTGGGTGCTATAGACTGCATGCACATACGCATCAAAGCACCACCTGGTGAGTGGGGTAGGGTCTACGTCAACCGCAAAGGTTTACCCTCCATCAACTGCCAGGTCGTGTGCGATGCCCAGGGCATTATAATGAATGTGTGTGCTGGCTGCCCTGGAAGCTATCACGATTCCCACATCTGGCATCTGATGCAGCTGTACCAGAGATTTGCCACTGGGGACATCCCTTACGGTCACCTAGTGGGGGATGTAGGTTACGCATTGGAGCCATGGCTGATGACACCCATCAGAAATGCGCACACACCCCAAACAAGAACTCCATAATGAGGCACACGCACAGACTAGAATTATAACAGAGTGTGTGTTTGGGATGCTCAAGTCACGGTTCCGGTGCCTGGACATATCCGGTGGAGCCTTGCAGTACTCGCCAGCTACATGTACTCAAATTGTCATCATATGTGCCGTATGATCCTGCGGAAACAGCTGCAGCAGGAACAGCACGGGGCAGAGCCACACAGCCCCCCACCATTGTCAAGGCCTGCACAGGCACAGAGTGACTCGGAGGAGGAACAACCTGAGCCTGTCTCAGCAGGCAGAAGAAGGCGTGCCCAGTATGCCCTGGCAAAGAGGCAACGCATAGCACATACACTGACACAGTAGGGACCCAGGGAATGACACCTCTCTCGCACATACAGTAAAAGGGATGCTAAGCATGACACTACCTATGCTCAACCATATATAGGGTGTGTACTATGTGCATACAACATAGGCAGCCGTTCAGCACCATCCTCAATACTGGCACACCCACAAGGTAAGTCACTCTTCTTACCAATTGCCAAATGGAGTAGTATGTGTTGTTACTTGTATCTATGGTATGGATGTGAGCATGCAAGGGAATCGGGTGGCTAAATGGGATGCCAGCAGATAGTAGACACCTATAGTGGCAGCATGAGATCTGCAACAAATACTGGTGTCACCATAGTAGCCAGTACTACACATGGTGACAACACCCACTGCAGGAAATGTGCTGGGCCACATGTGTGTCCATATGACACACACATGCCAGTCAGGGTGGTTCACATACCCAACAACAGTCTCAGCCTGCAGGACAGGTGCAGACAAACACAAACAAAGGCTGTGCTAAGGTCTCTGAATGATGACTATGGGTAAACCCCCCCCCCCCCCAAGCCTACACAGACAGACTACATCAGGTCAGGCAGTCGGATGTTAGTTCAGAAGGGTAAGAAGTCAGAAACTGATATGTAGGTCAATCAAACCTAAGACCTGTAGTACACTGATATGCCTCTAGTCAGCATGACAGGTTAGAATACAGAATGAAATGGAGTACCTGACATACCAGTACAGTCACAGCAAATGTGTACAAGTGTCAGGTGTGCCCCGCCAATACTATGTAGAAATGTAGTAACACTCTGGTCTGCCCCCCCAATCCGATGTAGAAATGTACAAACAGTCAGGTGTGTTCCCCCCAATCCCTATGTAGAAATGTACAGTCAGGTGTGCCCCACCAATCTTATGTAGAAATGTACAAACAGTCAGGTGTGCCCCCCCCCAATCCTGTGTAGAAATGGAGAAACAGTCTGGTGTGCCCCCCCCAAATCCTATGTAGAAATGTAGAAACAGTCAGGTGTGCCCCCAATATTATGTAGAAACAGTCAGGTGTGCCCCCAATCTTATGTAGAAATGTAGTAACAGTCTGGTGTGTCCCCCAATCCGATGTAGACACATTGTAACAGTCAGGTGTGCCCCCCAATCCTATGTAGAAATGTAGTAACAGGCAGGTGTGCCCCCCCTCAAAATCCGATGTAGAAATGTAGTAACATGTATGTGTAGGTATAATACCAGTGGAGCACAGATGACCTGAGGTGGCCAAGGTAGCAGGATAGACTGTAGCATTTGTACAATATGCAGGTATGAGTGTGCTAGGTTGGTGTGTGTTACATATTGTGTGAGAGTAGTCAGTAGGTATGCATGGTGAGGTTTGACCTGGTGGCCATTGCCCAGTACTACCGATGACAGGGCCAAGTCCTCACAACTGCAGTGCCAAACACAATGCTCCCCAGTATAAAACATTCTAGCAGCAAGCCTTTGTAAATGTATGGAGGTAATATGTGTCACCACCTGAAAGATGGACATGGCATGACTGTTGGGCCAGATATACAAGGAGTACACAGGGGAAAATACCCCAGACAGACAGTGTATAATGTGCAACCTTGAAATGGACACACCCTTGGACTTGTACATACAGGTTTGCATCAAATTATCTGGCCTTGTAGTAGGGAATACCAATGTCGTCTGGCCAAACACTCGCAGAACACAAAGGTCATAGGAATGATGTATTGAGAAACAGCAAATGTCCCTGCACAAGCCAGCATAACTGGAATGCCCCATGCATATATGTGAGTCAGATGCAAGTAGTGTCCATAGCACACATGCACCCAGCTCACCCAACCACCACCCACAGGTACCTCTCTGGTCTTATCCCTGCTGTTGGGCATGGGTACAATATGACCCCCACCTGTGTATGGCAATAGGGAAAGAATGCAGCATGCAGTGCAGGTGTCCCATGCAGGTGTGTCCCTAGCTGTACGCAGCACCTTGCCAGCATCCACACCACCTGATCAATACTGACAGAAAGTACTGGCATGAACACCTAGCACACCTACCCTGTCACCCCGGGGGAATATACTATATGGCAGTCTGGTACTGTAGGACTGACAGAATGCAACGGGCTGCTACAGCTGGCCTGAATCACTACCAAATGGCCTACAGTCCTTTGCCAAAGGCCTGCATCTCACCCGTACTGCCAATGTATGCTATGTCATGGACTCCCAAATAACAACATAGCACAGTCCAGAGAACCCATATGCAAGGCCATGTGGACAAATCAAAGTAACATGTCCGCCATGAACTGTGAAGCAACACCAATACACTGATGTGATAAGGTGATAACTATAGGAAACATATCAGAGAATGTTTGCATAATGTATGGAAGAGGATAGAATAATAGGGGGTGGGAGCATGGGCAGCATGGAATGTGCGAAGTCCGAAACACAGCCATGTGCACATACTATCCCTGGCTGCAAACACAAGAATGGGTGGCTACAAACCCGCCCATACACCACAATAGGGGTAATGTCCTGACTTATGACTCCTGCCTCTAGGTAACCTGTGTGAATCTGTACAACTGTGAGGCATTGCCAGAGCAAGATAAGGCCATACTGTCATGTCGATGGATGTACAAGTATGGGATCCTCTGCTACCAATGTACCAAGGTGCTGAACCGGTTACACAGACCCAGCAGCAAGTGTCTGCAGCACCCCCTCCAGAATGGCATTAGTTTGCAGGAATATGTAGGCATTTGACCACAATACTGGACACAGCTGCATTCATTCTGTGTTCCCCAGGACATCACTGCAAGCAAAAATGTCTACCTGACAGTACTTGAGGACATAAAACATCACAGTGTATAACTACACATGTCTGAATATCTCTGCTAACACCAGTACCATGTAGCAGAAGCAGCACAGACACAATTACCTACAGTACCCACTATCCCTTGCCCAGTTTGATCCCATATTGCCAACTGATCTACAGATATCCTACAGAAACAGTTTGCTAGCTGTAGGGGTAGAACACAAAAGTCTGCATTGGAGTACAATCTACCTGGAATGGATCCACACATTCAATACAGAAGGGCATACTGGGCATGCTCCCACACTTAGAGAAAAGAAGGCAATGTCAGACAACAACATACTGAAAGATCATAATGGGCATGCTCGCACACAAACAAATGAAGCCCATGTCTGGCAACAACAGTAGACCATACATATCTGACAGTTGCAGATGTTAGTGCATACACTCCTCAGTATGCACGAGTCATGCTTTGCACACACATTGGATAGGAATACACACATATATCCAAGGACAACACACTATAATATGCCAAACGTACACATACATAGATGTGTGGATGAGAGTGACAGTGAGAAAGAGCCTTCCATCATGAGGCCTGCCCTGCCCAGCACACAGCCAAATGGCTACAACCACATAATGTGTAAATGTCACTCACCATAGAAATTAGCCACTGGTATCCCACAGCATTATAGACTCTGTGGTGATAGTGCTAACTGCGCAACATGACTGTACAAGGCAGTAGTCATCTAGCAGTTGTATACATGTACCTGCGGAATATAAACCTCTGTGTGCCTGTGTGTGGTGTGTCTACCTCTAGATGAATGGGTTATGGCCCATGCACACACACTGCCCTCCCCATAGCCCTACTATGGCAAGCCTGCTGATGTCAGTCACTGTGAAATACACCTTTGTAGAAGGGAAAATCCAGTAATCTCTGTGGTGCATCTTATAACTGTGTAATGCTGTAGTGTGATATACTAGTAAGGTTGGAATTCTAATCCAGATGTGGCAACTGTGTGTGTGTGTGTGTGTGTGTGTGTGTGCGTGTGTGTATGTGTCTATGTAGGGAGTAATACCTTTTTGGCTAGTCACACTCACTAAATTCAAATGCCCTACTTTGGCAAGCCTGCTGATGTCATTCACTTTGAAATACACCTTTGGGAAAGGAGTAGATCAGTAATCTATGTGGCGCGTCCTATAACTGTGTAATGCTGTAGTGTGATAAAACTAGTTGGGTAGGAGTTCAAATCCCAGACATGGCAATTGTGTGTTTGTGTGTGTGTGTGTGTGTGTGTGTGTGTGTGTGTGTGTGTGTGTGTGTGTGTGTGTGTGTGTGTGTGTAGGAAGCAATGCTTTTTAGGCTAGTCACACTCACTACAATTCAAATGCCCTACTTTAGCAAGCCTGCTGATGTAATTCACTTTGAAATACACCTTTGGGGAAAGAGTAGCCCAGTAAGCTCTGTGGCATGCCCTGTAACTGTGTAATGCTGTAGTGCGATAAACTAGTTAGGTAGGAGTTCTACTCCCAGACATGGCAAGTGTGGATGTTTGTGGATGTTTGTGTGTGTGTGTGTGTGTGTGTGTGTGTGTGTGTGTGTGTGTGTGTGTGTGTGTGTGTGTGTTTGTCTGTGTAGGGGCCAATACGTTTGAGGCCATTCACAGTCACTACAACCTCCATTGTCCTTCTTTGGCAAGCCTACTGATGTCATTCCCAGTGAAATACACCTTTGGGGAAGGAGTACTCCTGTAATCTCCGTGGTGTGTCCTATAACAGCAAAATGCTGTAGTGTGCTATAATAGTTCGGTAGGGGTTCTATTCCCAGACATGGCAACTGTAGATGTGTGTGTGTGTGTGTGTGTGTGTGTGTGTGTGTGTGTGTGTGTGTGTTTGTCTGTGTAGGGTGCAATGCTTTTGAGGCCATTCACAGTCACTACAACCTCCATTGCCCTTCTTTGGCAAGCCTGCTGATGTCATTCCCAGTGAAATACACCTCTTGGAAAGAAATTCTCCAGTAATCTCTGTGGTGCATCCTATAACAGTGTAATGCTGTACTGAGATACAGTAGCTCAGTAGGGGTTCTATTCCCAGACATGGCAAGTGTGGATGTTTGTGTATTTGTGTTTGTTTGTGTAGGGAGCAATGTTTTTGAGGCCATTCACAGTCACTGCAACCTCCATTGCCCTTCTTTGGCAAGCCTGCTGATGTCATTCCCAGTGAACTATACCTTTGGGGAAAGAGTACTCCAGTAATCTCCATATTGCGTCCATTAACAGCGTAATGATGTAGTGTGATATAATAGTTTGGTAGGGGTTCTATTCCCAAACATAACAAGTGTGGATGTTTGTCTTTGTAAGGAGCAATGCTTTTGAGGCCATTTACAGTCACTACAACCTCCATTGCCCTTCTTTGGCAAGCCTGTTGATGTCATTCCCAGTGAAATACACCTTTGGAGAAGGAGTACTCCAGCAATCTCCATGGTGCATCCTATAACAGTGTAATGCTGTAGTGTGATATAGAAGATTGGTAGGGGTTCTATTCCCAAACATGGCAAATCTGGATGTCTGCGTAGGGAGCAGTGCTTTTGAGGTCATTCACAGTCACTACAACCTCCACTGCCCTTCTTTGGCAAGTCTGCTGATGTCAATCCCAGTGAAATACACCTTTGGGGAAAGAGTAGTCCAATAATCTCTGTGGTGCATCCTATAACTGCGTAATGCTGTAGTGTGATAAACTAGTTAGGTAGGAGTTCTAATCCCACACATGGCAACTGCGTGTGTGTCTGTGTTTGTCATTCGTATCCCGTGTGGAGGTGGCTGTGAGTATGTAACAACTGGACTCATTGTGGAGCGGGTTTTGCAAATTTCTTATATGGTGGGCCTATTATATGTCACAATGTCCACCTTATAAGGATAACAGATGTCAAATAGCTGAGAGGCTGGGGTGCCAATCCATTCCCCTACATGTGACATCAAGGCCTGGGAAACAAAGTAAGCAACCCTTGTATTACCCAGAGAACACCCTCATATCATGTCTCATACACAATAACACTTGCCTAGGCAACAACTGCTATGTTGGTAGTACCCTGCATATTGCTCACAGATAGTAACCATGGTGTGATTGCAGTGGACTACAGAGGGCATGGCACCCTGTCCCATCACTACAATAGGCACATAATTGTAGACAGTACGCCTTCACAATGTTCCCCACTGGATGCCTGCAACAACTGTGGTGCCATCAAATGTGACCCACAAAGGACATGCCATGCCTTAAACACATGCCCTGTATGGACAGATGCCACTGACACCAGGGAATACCTGTGTCATGCTATCCATGTAGGTGCAGGGTCAACTTGGTGTCCATTAGTAGTTCCTGCCACATGAGACCAGGACTGGCACATCTGATGATAACAATCTGTGTACACAACATGGGCCAGACACCCCAGGTACAGTTCCACATGTAACTGAACATGCATATGGGACGTGTGCACATCCCAGACACCGTCCATGTCATGGACTATAGAACACAATCATGGCAAGCATTGCACAGCACTGGCCACACACAATAGTAACCCAGGTGACTGGATGGTGTGAATACAATACCCACGTGTGTGGGCCAATCCAGATACTGCACCCCTGAGCCACACTGCAGACCACTGTCATGTGGCCTGATGCCAAGGTATACCCTTCACCTAGCCTTGTATAGCCTTCTGGCACAGTCAGCCACTACACACCCGTGAAGCAATGCAACCATGCATGTCAGTACTGGCACCCTGTGTCTGTGTGTGTAAGGAGTATGATGCTTTCAACCACATTCACACCTACTACAACTCTCACTGGCCTACTGATGCATGCTGTCTGATGTCAGACACCTTCACATACCCTTCACCCATATAACATTTGGATACCCCTGTGGTGCATGTGATACCTGCACATTACTGTATTGTGGCAAGCTAGCTAGTTAGGAAGTCTATTTCTGACCCTGCCAAGTGTGTCAATGTGTGTGAGTCCCTGAGAGAGTGTGGCTGTGTTGATGTTAACACCTGTTCATTTGGACAGGCACGTGTACTACACCTACCTTATCACTATTATATCACTGCTGCAGATGTCACCATCAGATATACCTTTGGACAACTCCCCAACATGTAAGCTATGTGGTGCATGCAATAACTGCATAGACATGTGATAGCGATACACAGTCAGGGGTTTGAAACCCTGTATTGGTAGGTGTGTGACACAAATATGCTTAGGTTTTACTCTCCCACCCCCTCCCTTACTTACTTTGTCTCTCTCTGTTTCTCTCACTCCCTCTCTGGTAGATGGGGAGAAGTACACCTGCTTTGCTTAGGCAGCAGCTTGTGTTTTGTAAGTGATGCTCATGATCAGATGATCGCCTCTGCACGAATTGCAGTCCCTCTCTAGCTGATTGCATGTGGAACAGCTGTGGTAACATTCCCATAGCCAATTGCATGGGAACATATTCCAATACTAGGAACATTATGTTGGTGTTGGGCCTTTTAATTCACTGTGAGCAGGACCTAAATTTGGTGTTTGGTAAACAGCATCACATATGGTATTGGGATTTACCTCTAACACCATACACTGTGGAAACAGGTCAACAAACAGGAGGGGGATGTGCCAGACATGACTACAGAATGTAAGTGTTGCTGTTCTGCATTTGGAGTAATGTCGGTTTAACAGGGTGTGTGTGTGTATATAGCTGGTCAACATGATTTAATGCCTGTCATGACAGTGTTATGTGTTTGAGGACACTCCCATCTGTAGGGTTATCTGCAGATTGGGCAGTGTGTGGAGCCTTTTGTTTCTTGTGTTACTCACAGAACACCTATCTGAGAACTGCAAAAGCATAATGTGAGGACTGCAGTCAGTACATGGTGACAACCATGAGAGTTACTGACTTCATATCCCTCATAAGATATATGTCACAACAAACCTTGGTACAACAGTAAATGTATGAGGTTATCACAGCAACATGACAATATTGGGCCACTGTCTGTCAACCTTTGTACATATGTCATGCTGTAAGAAGTGCATACATACTATACACCATTATTTATTGACATCATACCTAATAAAGTACAGTTGTTACACTTACCATAAATGTAAATGTTTGAGTGTATTCACTGTTGCAGTCATTACATTTGGGTATTCTGCTTGCAGGTTGCCCTCAGTTGGCCTGATTAACAAAGTCTTGGGTCCTGCATTGGTTGCTGTCCCTTCTTCCATGACATCAGGTCGTCAGGGGTATACAACATGCAGCCGACACCATTACATCAGTTTTTCTTGCCCAATATGTCAGGTGCCCCCCAAATGGGGAGCAAATAAACATAAAACACACAAAGGTATACCTCCAACCAACAGCAAATACACCAAAAAGGCTTTTAAGCATAGTAAATGAAAGTAGAGGTATAGCCAGAGGAAGTTAGGGGGCTGGAGGGAGGGTAACCAGGACTGCAACAGTGAATATACTCGCACATCTACATTTATGGTAAGTGTACACAACTGTACTATGTTCTTCATGTTTCACTGTTGCAGTCATTACATTTGGGTAGATTCCCAAAGCTATGGTTGGGAGGAGGATATATAGCATTAGGGCCAGCTATAAGGCCTTGCAAGACAGCAGTGGCAAAGCCAGCTCTGGATTTAGAGAAAATTAGCAAATGATAATGCTTGGTGAAAGTATGTACAGAACTCCAGGTAGCAGCTTCTAGGATGTCCCTGGTAGGAACACCTCTGAGAAAGGCTGCAAAAGTAGATGCAGCCCTGGTGGAGTGAGATCTGATCCCCTGGGGGATAGGTTTTCCATGGTGCTTATAGCAGAAATTAATGCAATGGCTTATCCATTTAGAAATGGTTTGTTTTGAAATAGCCTTCTCCTCTGCTCCTGCAGCAAATGCTACCAGCAGTTGTTCAGATTTTCTTCGAGGCTTAGTCCTGTCCAAGTAGAATCTAAGTTGTCTGTGCACATCCAAGGAATGTAGAATATGTTCCCCTTTGTTCTGTGCATTGGGAATGAAGGTTGGCAAATGAATGGACTGATTAAGAGCCACACTGGATACCACCTTGGGCATGAAGGATGGATTGATCCAGAGTGACACCCTGTCTGCAAGAAAGATGATGAAAGGCTCCACTGCCATAAAGGCCTGTAATTCAGACATCCCTCTAGCTGAAGTGATTGCTAAAAGGGAAGCTGTTTTCCAAGAAAGAAATTTTAAGTCTGCAGTAGCAGCTGGCTCGAAAGGAGGTAGAGTTAGTTTCTCCAATACAAAGTTAAGGTCCCAGACAGGGGTTGGAGCTCTCCTTGGTGGTCTCATATTTTTGGCCCCTCTGAGGTACTGCTTGAGCAGAGGATGAGAGAAGAGGGGAGGTTCTGTGTTATAATGAGCTGAAATGGCTGAGGCATGGATTTTAATGGAGGAAAAAGACAGGCCCTTGTGAAGCATTTCAGTTAAGTATTGCAAGATCTGAGATAAATTGGGCACTGCTGTGCTCAACCCTTGAGATTGGTTCCAGGCACAGAATCTTTTCCATTTTTCAGCATAAGATTTTCTAGTACTAGGCCTCCTTGCCTCTAAGATGACATCCATCACAGGTTTGCTGAGGGATGGTAAGGGTGAGTTTAAGTAATTAGCCAGGCTGCAAGGTTCAATGTTGGACATTGAGGGTGCACAATCTGGTTCTCCTGCTGAGACAGCAGGGAAGGAGTCTGAGGCAGGTGCCATGGAGATAACTGTGACATACAGCAAGGAGGGGGTACCAGTTTTGGCGTGGCCAGTCTGGAGCAATAAAAATAATCCTTGGTTTGTCCTGTTTGACTTTTAGTAGAACTTTGGAGAGCAGAGGCAGCAGGGGGAAGGCATAGACTGATATGTTGTTCCAGCTGAAGGACAGAGCATCCACTTTCCAGGCTTGTTTGTGGGGAGTCCTTGCGCAAAACTTGTCCAAATGGTAGTTCTGGGGGGAGGCAAACAGATCTATGTCTGGGCTCCCCCATTCGCTTGTCAACATGTTGAAAATCCTTGGTTCCAGTTTCCACTAGTGTGGGTCCATGAGGTTTCTGCTTAGTCCATCTGCCAGTGTATTTAATTTTCCTGGCAGGAATTGAGCTTGTAGGTGCACTTGGTAGTTCAAGGCTGTGTTCTACAATGCCATGACTAGTCTGCAGAAGGGGTAGGAATGTGTACCCCCCTGCTTGTTTATGTACCACATAACTGTGGTGTTGTCCGTCTTTACCAGTAGTTGTCCTGGAAGAATGTAGTCTTTGAAGGCTGTCAGAGCATCCTGTACAGCTAACATTTCTTTTTGATTGATATGTAGGTGCATTTGACTTGGGTTCCATTTGCCCTGAATGCACTTCCCTGCCAGGTGATCCCCCCATGCACAGTCTGATGCATCTGTTGTTAGGGTTTGGGTGGCAGGGGGTAGTGTGAATGGTATTCCCTTGTTTTGGTGGCAGGCCTCTGCCCATCAGAGGAACTCTAAAGCGTAGGCAAGGTATGATAGGAATCATTGTTTCTAGGCTGTGAGAATGTTGACACCATAGGCTTTTTAGATACCACTGTAGTTTCCTCATATGCAGTCTTGTATATGGAATTAGAAGAATGCAGGAAGCCATGAACCCCAAGGCTTGAGTATTTGTCTTGCAGATAGCATGGCTTTTGTGGCCACTTGTTTGAAATAGGTTATCAAATGAATTTGCTTTTCTGGCATGAGGTAAGCCATCTATGAAGTTGTATTCAAGCTTGCTCCCAGGAATGTAATTTGTTGACAGGGTACCAGTTGTGATTTATTTTGTTTATGGTGTACCCCAGACAAGTTAGAACTCTTTTTACAAATGCCAGATGTTTCAAAAGTATGCCCTGGATTTCTGCCTGAATTAGACAATCGTCCAGGTATGGGTATATTTGAATACTTCTTTACTGGAGCCAGGCACTTTGTGAATACCCTGAGTGCAGTAGACAAGCCAAAGGGCAGTGCAGAGAACTGATAATGCATGTAGCCTGCTTTGAAGTGTAGGTATCTTCTGCAAGATTCCCTGATTGGGATGTGCGGGTAGGCATCTTTTAAATTTAGTGTTGCCAACCAGGTGTCTTTGCCTAACACAGGAAGTAATTGGTGAAGAGTCAGTATCTTGAATTTTGGAATCTCCAGAAAGGTGTTTAGAGTAGACAGGTCCAGGATTGGATGCCATGATTTGTCTTTTCTGGGTACCAGGAAAAGTCTGGAGTAGAAACCTTGTCCCTTTTCCTCTTCTGGTACCAGTTGAATAGGCCCCATGCTTAAGAGAGAAATTACTTGTTTTTGAGCCTCTGCCTACTGATTTGGGGGCAGGTCCTGCCACCCATTTGGTGTTGGCAACGTATGGAAATGAAATCTGTATCCCTGGGATACTATATTTAAAACTTATTTATCCTGGGTTATGAGTTCCCAGTTCTTTGCATGAGGAGCAATCTTTCCCCACAAAGGGGTGGTCATAAGATAAGTGCTTGGAAATTTTAAAAGGAAGTCATTGAGACTGTTTACCATAGGGGGGTGTCTTGTTATTCCAAGATTTGGAAGTGGAGGCCCCCACTGCTTAGTTCCGAGAGTCCCCTGGCACTGAAACCTGGGGTTTTTGCTATATCTGAGTTTGGCTTGAGAAGACCTGGAAGGGACTGGAAAGGTAGGCCAGTGCCTACTAAATCTAGGAGGTTGCACTTGTAAAAAATCTTTAACAATTTGTATAGATTTAGCTTTATCTTCCATCTTTTTAAGAACTTCTTCAGCCTTGTTGCCAAACAGGCAGCCCTGATTTAAAGGAGCATCCAACAATTTAGCTTTAACATGATCAAGCAAAGATTGCTCCTTAAGCCAAGCATGCCTTCTAAGGACATACCCAGTAACAGCAACCTTGCAAGAGGCCTCTAAAGAATCAAAACCACATTGAAAAGTATGTTTTCCAACTTGTTCAGCAGAATGCATTAAGTTCTGTAAATCTTATTTTCTGCACAGTCAGGAATGGACATCATTTTCTGTTTAAGCAGTCCAATTACATGTTGCTGATATTTTAACATATGAAATTGGCAGTTTAAAGCTCTGATTGCCAAGATTGCTGAAGTATAAACCTTTTTACCCCATCTATCCAGTGCCCTGGAGTCTCTATCAGAAAGGGTAGGATTTTTAGCAGTAGAAGCCTTAATGCCCTTGGGCCCCTGAGAAACAGACTCTGGATCTGCAATAGGATTTTTGAAAAGGAAATTGTGGGACTCAGGAACCCTGTAGTATCATGTTAGGTTTATTAGGAGCAGGAGGAAGGGAATTAGGGGTCAAACTGGATTCCGAGAAAACATCATCAACAATGTATAGTACATGAGGAATAGCCAAAGGCCTATGCTGAGGTAGAAGAAGGAAATCCCTAAGCCTCTTTTTTTGAAATGGAAAATTCCTGGCTTTCCCAGTGAAAATGCTCCCTTAAAGTATGTAAGGTTTCCTCAAAAGAAAAATCCTCAGGAGGGGAAGCAGAGGGAATAGAATCCTCTGCATCAGAATCCTCATAAGTGGGTTAGGACAAATCCAGGTCATCAGAAGAGTCAGAAGAAACAGAATCCTGATCAGAAGATTCATAATCAAGCTCAGCCCTAGGCCTCTTGGGGGGGGGGGGTTGACTACCCCTGATTAGAGCTATTAGATCTTCAGCCATTTTTATCATTTTTGTTTTAGGCATAGGGGCCTGTGCATGTGGCCCGGGCATCGGTTTTTTAGACATGGATCGAGATTTAGGCCTTAGTAATGAAGGAGGCATCAATTTAATATGCAAGTCCGTAGGCCTGAATACACCGTCAGAAGCCATTGACTGCACAGCAGCTCCTGACCCATCCAAGGTAGAGACATCCGCGGGTTCCACAGTTGAAGTATCTCGCGGCATACCGGACTATGAATGGGTCTCAGTAGAGGCCTGCGAATCAGAAGTAGCGGGTATCAAGGGCTGTGAAAGCACCTCACTGAGTACCAGTGAACTGGCAACTGGCTGAGGAGAAGCGTTGTCGGCAGTTTTGGACCTCGGCGGCCTGTCTCTGTCTTTATCTTTGCGTTTCTTTTGGAATCCTGGTAGTCAGATGGCTAACCGATGACATTTCTGGATAATTAAATCAGAACCGAAATATTTAGAGGCAAAAATGTACCAACGATGGATAGTGCGCTGATTAAATAATGCACAAAACCGACAGCAAGGTACGTCGTGGTCAGGGCCTAGGCAAGGAATATAGTAAGAATGAAAATCTTTGAGGTATTTGCTTTCCACAAGTAATGCAATTATTAACTTTTACTGACATTGGTAAGGAGCAATAAAAAGTTTCCCCAATGGGGTACTTTGCTTTATGTTGAAGACTTCAGTTCTGAAATTCGAAAATGAAAATTTCAGGAGTCGGCCAACCGGCACTTGCGAACTTGCTTCTGCTTCGGGCACCGCATGGCAAGAAAGACTGATGTAATGGCATCGGCTGCATGTTTTATACCCCTAATGACCTGACGTCATGGAAGAAGGGACAGCAAGCGATGCAGGACCCAAGACTTTGTTAATCAGGCCGACTGAGGGCAACCTGCAAACAGATTACCCAAATGTAATGACTGCAACAGTGAAACACAAAGAACATCAAACCAGTCAGATATCAGACTGCTAAACATGTTATGTATAGTAGGGGTTGTTTCTGAGGACATAACCTGGGCATTCTGTGGCTGTGTGTACAGTGCCTGGGTCTGTGCACTTATGGTGATTGTCGACAGTATGTGTATTGTGCATACATACCTTGGGCTGTGCACAGACTGCGGTAGATGCCATTGTTCTTGGTCTTGTTCTATCTGATGTTACATGCTGCTCCAGTGTATGGTACCCTATTGGCTCAAATGTCTGTAGGGCCAGACACACACGTGTCCCATTCCACAGACAGGCATCAGACCACACTGTGTCATGAGCCAGTGTATGTAGGGTTAGTGTGTGAGTGGCACATATGAGGATGGTGTTTATCAGGCAGTCCATATAGTGTCATATTAAGCTTGCGTGCCATATGTGGCTGTGTTCACAATGGTTTTGGGTATGCACTTTCTCACAGGTGTCTGTTACTCTGTGCTGTGACATGTGTGTAGAGCCTGCTATAATTGCAGGTAAATGTGTATTCCCCCATACAAAATGTAGTCCGGTGTTGTGCCAGTCTGCCTGTAGTTTGCACAGTGCTTTGTGACATGCCTAGCAGCCTAGGGTAATTACCCAGTGTGCTATGTCCAGTTATTTTGCAAGACATACTGCTGTCAGGCCACAATAACTGTTGTGTATTTCTGACAAAGCAGTGGGATTTACGTCACTAACTACTGGGTAGTATGTGGCCATGTGACATCTGCACCACCAGGTATTGTGTGTCAGGACAGACTGGCGTGTGTGAATGCATAAAATGTGTGGGCATATGTACGCCAGTATTTACGTGATATACCCATGTACATGGCTATCAACATCCACATTGTGAGGTATGGTCCACATGTCTCGCATGAAGGGGATTTGTGTACACCTCTGGACTGACCACAGAGAGCCAGACTGCCCACAAATATTGGTCATAGCTCTGCTGTAGTCCACAGGACCATTACTGTGCTAGCAGTGGTACTGTACTATGCTGTCCTTAGGATGTCTGTCAGTAGCCAATGGTGCACATGTCAAAAGCATATGTGACCTCCCACACACAACATGTCTGTTAAGATAACCCCTGTTACAGTAGCAACAGTCTACATATATACCTGCAGTATATACATGACATCCCATTGGACTAAGATGTTGGGACTATTGGTGCTGAAGTAGGACTCCACTCCATGTTTTGGACATATGGTAAACACACACACACACACACAAACACACACACACATATATATATATATATATATATATATATATATATATATATATATATAAATAGAGAGAGAGAAAGAGATACACATATACATATCTACATACATATATGGATATATATATATATATCTACATATTGGTGCTGAAGTAGGACTCCACTCCATGTTTTGGACATATGGTAAACACACACACACATATATGTGTGTATATATATATATATATATATATATATATATATATATATATATAAAGAGAGAGAAAGAGATACATGTATACATATCTACATACATATATGGATATATATATATATATATATATATATATATATATACATAAAAACACTCAAATATATAAATATACACAGCAATATATGTTTACACATATACAAAGATATAGATACATATGCACATATAGTTATGGATATCTACATATATATCGACATAAATAGGTATATCTGATTAGATATGTATACACATATAGTTATAGATATCTACATACATATCAACAAGGAGGGTGGCCTAATGGTTAAGGTGTTTGCCTGACAAACACAAGGTGCTGGGTTTGAGTCTCACAAGGGATAATTGTCTAGGCTTAGAATGGCACACAAGGGCAGTTAGCCTAGTACCAACCTATGAAACTATGAACATAAATAGGTATATCTGTACACATAGGATATGCATACATATATATCTATATATACACACACACACACACATATATATATATATACATATATATATATATATATATATATATATATATATATATAAACGTATAGACAGAGATCTACAAATGGTCATATATAAGATGCACTACACAGATGTGTAGACATACATGTGTATGAATATATATGTGTATGTACATGCAGACATATATTAGCACATGTATATGTATATATCCATATTCCTGTCATGTGTAAACATCACAGCTGTGTATAACTTCCCAGATGTATCTCACCGTATGTATCTGATATGTGTATATTTAGATATAACAACATATGTGATTCAACAGTAATATCAATAACAAGTACTACACAATTGTAGAAGTCATAGCAATTGTTCAATAGTATTCAATATGTGCAGTGACAGATATATTGGAAAAGCAACAACTGTCACCACAGCTGTCATGGCGCAGCGGTTAACTGTTGTGACTATAGTGTACAGGGTGCTGGGTTCAAGACCTGCAAGGACTTTGTATTTTGTTGCTGGGCAGAACAAAGGCTGCCAGATACAGAGTGGTTAAGGCAGTTTTGAGCAGCTTTAAGCACATTTGCGCAGGTTTGCGTGAAGCTAAGTGGTGTTAAGCTATGGTTAAACATACGGGCAGTTACCCATGTAGGCTTCACTTACCAGTGCGTAAATCTGCTTAGCTGTTAAATTGCAGCAATGCTGACACCTGCTAAGCATGGTTCAGGCATGGTAACCAGTGCTCACACCCTAGTCTGATAACAGGGTAATGACATCTGTAATAAGTGTATGTAATACCATGTACAATACATGCACCTACGTGCTGTCATTACAGTAGCAAGGGGTGTGAGTGTCATGTGTGGGACACACAAGTATATAAGGCCTATACAGCACAGTTATCCATGTGAATGTGTTACATACAAGGGTAGTAACCCAGGTTACATGCTGTCACGCTGGCATGTAGTGTATCATGGCAGTACTACTGTTGACAGTGCTTTCCCAGGCAAGAGTAGAGTGCTAAATGTAGTACTGACAACAAGCATGCCTGCAGGCAGAGCAGGACTCTGAGGCCTCACTGTCATGTTCCTGGTGTGTGAGCTGTGTCACAGTATATATCCCCTACTGGATAACGATCTGACATGTGGAATGTAACTGTAGACTACTGTCTGTACAGCACATCAGTGAGGGTATCCAACATGAAGTAATGGCATACATATTGTCAAATGTCTGTCGACACATTCATCCTACTGCATAGCTACTTGCCAAGCTGATGTCTGTCACTCCCTGTTCAGATATGCAGATGGCAGGTATCCAGCTTGGATACGTAGAGCAACCTATGCTTGACTGACACTGACATGTCTGCCCAGCTGTGTTATAACTGGCAGATATAGGAGACAACACCCTGTACTCAACACATGCCATGGGTACCTCCATTACACTACCACAGTCAACAGAACATGCTTGGGTACATGTCTCCATCACAGACGCTAACCATGTGTTGTAAGACATGTTGCATATATGTCAACTGGATCACCTCAGTGGCCATTCGCAGGAAGCACCCAGAGGATTGGCTGATGCATGTTACTCTCACCCTGAGGGTCACCACAGTGGTGTCTGTTGATATATTGCCTGCTGGCACATGGCAGGTGGCATGACACCACTGTACACACATCCCCTACACAACCCATCTCTCCATGGACAATAGCCAGGTACACACTTATGACCACCTGCAGCGATGCACCCCAGTACTGACATATGTGTATGTGTGCATTACTGAGGATAGCAGTGTCTGTATGTTAGTACACCTGTAGTTGGGAATACCATGAGGGCCTTCACAACCACTGCAACACCCATCACCATAGTAAGATGTGGCTGCTGCTGCATCGGACATTATATGTACTCTGTTACGCTCCTCTCCGTAATGGCTACATGAACCTTGTAGTACCAGCAAAACAGTGTTGTACAAATGGGTCGATAGGCATGGGATATCCATTGAGTTCTGGCAAGTGTATGTGTGCATGTCTCTATATCTGTACGGTACAGCATTCCGAGGCCACATACTCCTATTACAATAAGCATTGCCACACAGTAGTATGGATAGTGTTGTTGCTGCCCGTAGGTGAGGCATGACAATGCAACACCCTACTATAACTGTGGCATGTGCATTAGATGCATATCTCTGTAGCACCACTGTTGGGATATATAATGGGTTGTATCACAGTCATGGGCAATGTGGGATGGTGGGTATGTCAGAGTGTCATCATGGGTTCCAGTGAGTACAATATCCACTGTGGGATGAGGGGGCGGTGTACACCATGGTACTCCCGGTATATGTCCCATGTACCACTGTATGGTGACCACTGCCACCCTCAACCATACAGGTAACTGATACCACGATCCAGCCCAGTTATGCATGTGATGTGTGCAGCCTACCTATAACACATTGGACACACTGACAAGTTAGCACCAATAGGCCCAGGTCTCTCAGATGTGTGTCTGCCTGTTATGTATCTGTTAATGTGTACATGATGGTATGTCACACTATGTACTGTTCATCTACAACTGTTACATCCCCCTTTACCATACTGTACATGTCTGGGGATGTTCTGTATGTAACATGTAACCTGGAACACACCTCACCCTAAAAGCTGTGTGGTGTGTGCAATGAAAGCCACACACTTCAACAGCACTACACACTCAGGTAGGGGTCTAGTCCCAATGTTGCCAAGTAAGAGTGTGCGTGTATGTGGGTGGGTCTACATCAGGTTGCTGATTATACATGTCCCAGCGGGGCACCTGTCCATTTGGCACAGGCAATAACTGTTATACAACCTGTGACGTGGGTTCAACTGTACCCCGGATATGTCACAGCCATGGTGTCACCACAGTGTCATAGCCCTTGTGGAATATGACTGCAGACCATCCTCCTGCTGACACATGTACACCTATGACACAAATGGATAACATTATGGAGACCACAATCATGCAGTGTTACTAACAGCTATAATGCATCATTGCTGCACAGCCACACTACCTGACATGTATGCATTAAACATTACCCCTGACAACATGTTACATTGCAGTCAAAACCATATTAGCCTTTCCCTGCATCGATGTTATGGATGACAGGGGATGTGGCACATGTATCATATGCACAGGGTGTGTTGTTGGTCTGCTAGAAACCAAGGGTGGGCCATATGTTTGACACCATGTGAGTGGGTGAGGGGTGTAATTAGTTGAAATGGGTGTGGTGATGTGGAGTGTGTAGGTATGGGGTTGCACTGGGTGTGTTCATATAGTGTGTGGGTATGCATGCACATAGTTCTGGCATGTGGCTGTTCTATACAGGTGTTTTTTGGACAGCTACAGACCATACCTTGCAGGGTGTGCAGTTCACTGCCTCCGGCCAAAAACATGCGGACTGTGCCTGCCAGGGGTTCCATGGGCACATCCAGGTACAGGCCTCAATGTGCTACTCTCCCCTGATGATGACAGATGTCCGCTGGAATCAGGTCCCTTCTGGGACTGGCCAGGGCAACGTGCACGTGGCTTGCTGTGGTGTGGTGTGGACAGCGTCCCCCCCTACAGTGCTGGGGCTGGTAATGCCACTATGTACCTTGGTGTCCTAGCATGTCCACGTTGACTGCCAGCTGTTGGTGTTAGTGGCCTACATCCACGCGGCCGTCGCCACACTCCCACCACATGTTCAAGCACAGACAAACCATGGTCGATGAGGCCCACCATCTCACCCAACCGTCTATCCATGACCTCGATATAATCATGGAGGGCACCAGATAGTTCATGGAAGTTTTTGCTGGCAGATATGAGAGCATCCCTCTGCAGCCTCAGGCCCTGTCTAGTGTACAGTTCCATACGTGCCTGCTCCCTCACGACAGTTTAAAACATGCACCTGGTGGTGCCAGTTGTGGCACTTCTGCCAGGGGCATGATGGCCAGCAGCCCTACCATGAACACCCTGGTACATCTGCCTATGTGGTGCCCTGACAGACATCTGGCTATGCCTGCTGTGACCAGAAAAAGTAGGCATAGGTACCACACTATCCTGTAAACTGCCACCAACTGCCAAATGTCCCTCTGCTATGGCCACTATTGATGGGGTATGTATATGGGTATGTATAGGCACTGTAACTGTGTGCGAGGTTGGGGTGGCTAAGAGGGGGATGTCAAACGATGATGCAGTTTCGGCCCCTGACAACCCCAACTGTGCCTCAACAATACTATCATTATCTGTGGTGTCCGTATGGACACTCACATCAGATCGCATGCAGTAGAGACCCTGACCCACCTCCCAACTGTGGGGGAAAACAAGAAATGCACTTTAAGACCTGTACAGCATTGCATAACAGTACACACACATGCACGCACACACACACACACACACACACACACACACACACACACACACACACACACACACACACACACACACACACACACTCCATCTTAATGCCTATCTGTCCCTGATTTTACAGATAGTCCCACGTTTATTCACATATGTTCCCCATCCTGCATCACAATTGTTAACATACACTCATCAATACCACTCATTAAGGTATCATTCCTCTAAATGCCTAGACGAGTGTCACAACACAAGACCTGCTGCTCCATTACCTCCTTGACCTGAGTGGAGTAGGTTTTACATGGCCTCACTGCTGTCATTCAGTGTTCCCCCTGTGTATATCCAGACATCGTGAGCATGGCTCCTATATGTTAGGGGCTACTACGTTCACTCCATAATGTCACGCACTGCACTGTCATGTGTAAGTATAGTTCAGTACATGCCAGATCTGCTTCTCAATCAACCTATCATGTGACAACTGTAATATATGGATACACTCCCTGGTGTTGTCTAGTAATTCCCCAATGCATCTGTAGTGCTGCATACGTGGGTTGTCATTCACCTCTCTGCTGATTGCAATATTAAGGCTATACCTGGTGTCTACTTTCCCTCCCAATGCATGATCCATGCTACAGACCTTATTATACTATCAGCTGTTCTGTGATTACATATCAGACAAGTATTCCTAGTGTCTCATGTGTCAGTCTATGTCCATGTACTGCACAATCCCAAAGGGAAGTACTGACGTATGAACAACCCCACAATCACATATGTGCATACATGGACACCCACACAAACATACACACATGCGCACACGCACACACACACACACACACACACACACACACACACACACACACACACACACACATCCTACATGCATCAACCCCTTCCACTACACCAAAATGCACTTAGACAAAATAACCCCCCCCACACACACACACACACACACACACACACACACACACAAACACAGGTGAGGTTGCACAAAGATAGTACACTCAGTCCTCCAATTACCCATCTGTCAACATGCATAACATATGGTACTCAACAGAATGCAGTGCAGCTATAGTCAATCCATGCTAGCAACAGTATACATGTGTGTGATGCATGGGCTATGTTAGTAGGTGATGCCCCTTCCCCTAGAAAACACTGCACCCATGTACACAGTATTGCTGTGCACCTGTTCTGCACCCTGCCATGTACTGTGTACCAAACCTCACAGGTGTACAACCCTTTGCTGAATGTGTATTACTGTGTCAGATGTGTCTGCTCTAATGCTCACAGCCCCTATGTTTTTCAGTGGCACATACGTGGGATGATATGTGGACAGATGTAATTTGTGAATGGCTGATGTCTAGTATATATACCTCAACATCAGCGGTGCATGTATGACCAATCCAATACTATTACATTGATGACTGTCAGACCATACTGTGGCTATGGGGAGTGCACACACCCTTATTGATATGACGCACTCTTCCTTGATCTGCCATGGGACCACATTACCGCATATATCAACAGTACATGAGCCTGATATGTGACAAATGTCCTGTACATTCACATGCAGTGTCTAAGAAATGTGTTAGGTGTGCAGATGGTGACCGCAATGCATACACTCCGTGGGTGCATATGTGTGCACGCCCTTATCAAGACAGTTTGTTGCACCTATTATGTGTACTACAGCAGTCACTACTCCTGGCAGGGGTATACTAGCATGGGCCATCTGCATTTGCTAGTGTATGGTCAGTCTGCCCTACACGTCCCCCAACTCTGCATGATTGTAAGGTCTACTCATGTGCACATCCCTTGGTGTTCACACACTGCCATCATTATTGCTGTGGGGGTAGGGTTATGTCTGCCACAGTTCCTGAACCTGACTGTGTGCAGATAAAGCCATTCTTAGCATCCTTAGGATCCCTGCTGCAATGCACTGGTGTGTCATGATGATACACCCTCCCCACCTTCAGCCTTTTTGCAGATGCTTGACAAGTATGGCCTACACATGTGTGTCAGTTTGCAGTGTCCCATACACTGAACACCAAGTGTTACACCTAGTTCCAGCAAATAATCTGAACCACAGGATTATGTTATGCCATAGTGTAGATCTGTAACAGTTGCCATTGTAATACTGGTATATACACTGTTGTTGCACTGTATAAGGGTGATGTTTTACACATGTCTCTACTGTAGGCCATGTGTCCCACCATTATGTTCATCCCTGTGGACACATTACACAATGACAGGATGTTAGATATCTTGCAGGTGTCTTGACATATCCTTCCGATAGCCCGTCATGATCACCACAGTGATGAAGTGCATTTAACAGCAACAATACGTGAACATGTACGGCATGCATTATGGATAAGTGTGTTAGATGTGTGCATGGAATATACCATAGCCATTACACGCCCGGTGTATTGGCAAGCATCAACATAAACCATACTCACCAGCTACAGGCTGCTGCCTTGGTGGTATACCAGAGGGACCTAAATAAGAGTGTGAGAGATGCGATGTCAGTGACCACAGCTGTGGCATCACTACAGGGTGGGTACAGCATTACAGTACATCAATAGTACAAGTCCACAGTACTACCACCTATGCATATGTTTATTACTACTCTGCAGCAACAAACTATGGGTCTATATCAGAAGAGCGAAAGTTCACAAGAATGAACCCTCTTCCGATTGAAAATGCCGGACATCGAAATGCTATTTTTGGCATCACAGTACAGTGAGGATAGGAATATTTGCCCTTTCCTCACTGTAGTGCGACCTCAGAGTTGGAATATATATTTAGCATGGGGTGTGGGGGGTGCAGTCCCCAACAATATCAGGTTCGATGTTTGAGCGTTCATTCTTGTGAACTTTCGCTCTTCTGATATAGACCCCCAAACTATATATATATATATATCTCTATATATATAGACATATATGACATCTCACATATGCATGATCTACCTGTACAGATGTGGATGCATACTCAACAGTGGTCTACTGATGTGCCCTGTGGCCTTACCTGCACGATCCTCAGCCAGTGTGTGGGGAGCACCCACCTCAACAATGGTCTCTGCCAGTTGTTGGGTGTGTGGGCGGGCAGGTGCCACGAGGCTGATGAGGAGCTCCTCAACACGTGCCAGGGGGTGGATGACATGACCCCCCCTGGACTGCAGCAGCATGCTGACAGGCACTGCGAAGCAGGTCAGAACAATGATGCTGGACCTGCTCATAACTGCGGTTATGCAGGCCGACATCATTGACCCTGTGGACTAGATCGTTCCACAGGGCGGTCCGCTCCTGCTGCTCATGGGTGGCCCTGCTGAACTGAACAGGATAGTGCTCTATTAGGTGGTTCAACACAACCTCATTTTCTGCCGCTGAATACATGGGTAGACGGCTGTGGGACATCTTGCCTGAAAGACAAAGATGGAAACAGGTCTGAGCAACTCATACAGCAAGGTTACCATAGTTCTTAATACACATCTCTGTCACCTCCCCCACCATATCAGTGACAACAAACTGTTCACACAACTCAATAGGTATGGCTACAGCTTACCTACAATTGGGACATATATTGTGCTGTACCACACTTTGTGCTATGTGTTTGTAGCCATGTTCCCTGTGTGGACACTATCACTGCTGGCCTGTTACAGACTATTTCACCTGCATGCCATTGTCAGGGCCACTATGGTTCCATATATGCATGTGGTATGCTTGCTATGTAATTGCTGCACATCTGTCATTCTGTGTTATTGGGGATATCTATGCATGCTGTTGGACATGTTCTGGGATTGTGTAGATTATTACTACCCACATATGTTCTATAACAGTAACACAAGAGCATGTTTAGGGTATAGTTGCCAGCAGAACCACCTCTCCAACCTCATCTGGCCATGTTACCAGGCCACATCACATGTGGGACCCACCCTGGGGCCTCCTCAACTACTGGTCCAACACTACCTTCAGGTGGAACCACCTCAGGGGATGTTGTCCCCCCCAGGAGCACACACAGACATGATCCTGTCACTGATATGCCAGGGGGACAGGGTGACAGCTGGCAGATATGGGCCGATTAACTGGTCATTCTGGACATTTCTGTACACTTGTGGGGTATGATTCTGCATACAGCTTACTACCACTCCCAGGATTCGAATCATGGCTGTGTCTGCTAAAAATAAAACACTGTCCATCACAGTTGAGTGTGCTATATAGATATTACTATGGATCTCTTATCTGATTTCTGTCTATAATTCTCCTGTGGTTTTACATTCTGACCTTGTAATTACAACACTCTTATACAGGATTTCCTAGAGAGTTTTATTATGTAGCACAGTGTGGGTGACACTGATGAGTAATACCTTATTATTCAGAGCAACTGCAACACTAACAATGCCATGCAATACCAGAGTAAACAGTACCAGTACAGGATATCAATCTTTTATTTCTAGGCACAGTGTTCATACTCGACAGACCTTTGGAGCAATGTTTGTTTGGACTTCCTGAATGTTGCCACACAAATTACCAGATTCCACATTAGTATTATGCACATACATCCCACTCTGTTACTGTACACACTCTGGTCACAGCTTGACAACATTGGGGTGTAGATGGGACATACTTGGCTTATTACTCTCATTACATTTTGGGGAGTTGCTAGAGTGACAGGTTTGTTCTTATAGATGTCTGACAATCAGTTGTATTTCTTGTTTGCTGCCTAAATGTCTAGGATCATCCCACTGATTTCCCAGGGGGACAGGATGACAGGCAGCAGATATGGGCTGATTTACTGGACATTCTGGACATATCTGTACAGTTGTGGGGTATGATTCTGTATGCAGCCTACTACCACTCCCAGGATTCGAACCATGGCTGTTGTCTTTCGGCTTTTCCCAGTTAGGGGTCGGCACAGCGGAACTCCGGTCCGCTAATGATTGGCAGCTGATTTTTACGTGACGAGTTGCCAGCCCTGATGCACAACCTTCAACGAAGGTACGCCCATTCACGCATGCCTCCACGCAGAAGACGCTCTAGCCAAGAGTCGAACCGCACAGCGTCTTACTGTGAGGTGACAACGCTACCGCAGCACCACCACTGCAGATATTCGAACCATGGCTGTGCGTGCTAAAAATACAACAGTTCACACCTCAGTTAGTGTGCTGTGTAGATTTTGTTGCCTGTCTTTTCACCGTTTTCTGCCAAAGTCTCTCTCAGTTGTACTATATGACCTCTTGGGATTACAACAGTCATGTACAGATATTCCTACACATTTTATTTATGTAGCACACTGTGGGTAACAGTGCTTAATACAACAGTACTATTAAGTGATTGCAAATCTACATTACCATATGATACCAGAGTAAACACATGCAGTCCAGCAGTTAGACCTTTATTGTCAGGCTATTATACTTTTATTTACATACAACCTATATGAGACTCTTCCTCACATATTCTCCGGTGTATGCAGAACATGCCTTAAACAACACAGGTTTTATACAGGCAATTACCTTATAACTACTTTTAGATTTATTTCCAATGACAGTACATGCAAGAGTATTACTAACCTGCCTCGCGTTGCAACCGCTCCAATCTATATCCACGGGCCTCCTGGTTCATATACTGCTCACTTGCCCCTGTGAAAGACATAAGAGGAATATTTAGTCATACCTATCCATAACATACATGAGCTGGCAATTATTAAACAGGTAGTGGACTGATACTTACACAAGGCTGGGACTTCCCCTGTCCTAGCCTCTTGGATCCACTGATCCAAGAGATCCCCTTTCGCCACTTCAGGTCAGCATAGTGATGCCTGACCTGCTCACCAGTTTGGGGTATGCCAGTGGCAATAGTGAGGTCATGGTCGAGATGGTCCCAGGCTTCGGCTTTGTATTGGGAACCCTGGTACTGACCCTGCAGCAGTCTCATGTCATGGTCTTTCACAAGGTGTCCTGCCATGACTCTGGACTCCTGGATGCCCCAGCGCTGTGCCCAAAAGTCCACACCCTCTCCCATTCCAGACATAGTGCTTACAAGGGGAAGCTACAACCAGTTATAAGATGTATTCCCGCCTGTTGGTTTTAAATAGGGCCAGTTTCCCGCATTTTGCCATGATTGGACTGTTTTGAAAAGGTTAACCTATGGGCAAACATGCTTACCTAAGGTTGGTATTGCTTAAAGGGGTATACCAATGGACATATTAAGTTAGCTGGCCTACACATTGCTTACACCTACTAAGCTGGGCTGTGCAATGCTTGGCATTGCTTAATATGCAAGTTGCATTATATTTGCATTGTGGCATTGATTTATTATTCATTACATGTGTTTGGTATCCATGATTCATGTGTACATACACTGTATGGGGTCCTTGTGTTTATTAGGGGATTTCAACACTTTTTCTGCTGTGGCGACCCCTAACCGGGAAAAGCCGAAAGACACAACATTACATTGACACCTCACATATGGGCTTAATGCAGTACACCAGTTCATATATTTATGTCCTGTAGTTGGTTATACAGCATAAAACTGTGTATAGATTCCTTTCACATGTTCAGTTTGTATTTCCTGTGGTGCAGATCTGTTTGGTAATACCTCAATCTTATGTACAGCTGTGATGGCTTAGCGGTTGACTACTGTGACTATAGTGTACAGGGTCCTTGGTTCAAGACCTGCAAAGGCTGTTTATTTTGTTTCTGGACTGAACATTGGCTGATGCATACACAGTGCTTAAGGCACTTTTAAGCAATTGTAAGCGGGTTTGTGTGAAGGTAAGCAATGCTAACCTCCAGTTAAATATGCTTACAGAGAATTAGCTTCAGTGTTGCTTTACCCATGTGCGCATTGCTTACCCCCAGGCAAACAGCTGTAACCCGCTTACACTGCTTAAATATGCTTACTCCAACTTACTACTGTGTAACTCTGCTTACTCTTGCTTACTAGTGCTTACACCCGCTTATCACAGCACTGATTTTAGACAGTGATGTCTAATTGTTCTTGGGCAGGTGGTGGATTTAGCACCTGTATGGATTTATCATTCATTACACATTTTACCTTCCATTTGTATCCCTGATTCATGTGCACATATGCTGTATGGGGCACTTGTGATTATCTGTGGACTTTGCAACATTATGACAATGACACCTCACATCTGCATTTAATGCAGTACTCCAGTTCACAAATATATGTTATGTCTTAGGTTATACAACAAAATAAATTGATCATACAGTGATTTGACATGGTAAATGGATTGTACTGGAGTGAGACTAGAACTGGGAATGACTACTCGTAAGGCAAATGCTCTGCCCACAACACTGCTGCTGTACTGCTTCATTTGCATATATCTTGCTTGTGCCATTTAAGCTGCATTACCATAGCTAAGCGATGGGCAAACCCATGCATCCATGGTTAAATATGATCTGTTTCAAAAAAAAATAATCTTCATATGTAAATGTTGTAACTATTGCTCTTGTACACTTGGGAGGATGTTGCTGGGGGGTATGCAAATACCTATCAGCAGCCACGGTCATTATTACTCCTACACTGCTGTACTTGATTGCAGGGGCATGTATATTCTGAGACCTCTGCTCTCAGACACGCCCCCTTCACTCATACACGCTCCGTGTCCGTTTAGGAGCTCAGGCAGCGAGCCTTCATTACTATGCATGGTGCGCTGATGTCCTGCTCCTAAACGGCCGCTTCCATGCAGGACTAAGCAAGTTCTGCATGGAAGGATAGTGAATCTGGGGGACTGTCATTTAAACCTGGTAGAATGTGAGCCCAAAGGTGCAAAATCCAATTCAACTCCTCTACCTCTGTCCTATTTTTAGCATTCCCTCTACAAACTGTGTCATTTACTACCTTAAGAATAGAAAATTTAAAGATATGATTTACTTTTTTCTCTTTCATATGTTTATATAAATTAATTAACACTTCTGTTCTTATTTCAGATAGATGGTTGGAAATGCGCTCTTTAAATTTCTGATTTGTTCTTCCTACATAGTATGCTTGATGTACATTATATACGGCTAAAAAGACTAAATTACGTGTTCACAGTTACCATATGAGGTTAAACTTCCTTCCCTGTCACTGGATGTGTAAAAACCTTACTCACATCTATGAAACTGCAAAAACTATACCTGCCACATTTAGATGCATCTGTTCTTTTCGAGTGTATAAATTCATTCACTCGTATTTGCTCTTTGTAAAACAGCATTTGTTTTAGATTATGGCTTTTCTTATACCCACAATTTGCTTTTCCAGTGATTATAGCACTCAACTCAGGTACATCATGTAAGATGTGCCAGTATTTGTTAATTATTTGCTTTATACCTCTAGTGTTCATATTATAAGTCAACATACATATAATTCTGTTGTGTTTATTCTTGGTAACTGCTTCCTGTCCTGATTCCCTAGAAAAATATCCATTTGTCAGTGTTTGCCATTTGTTTCATAACCTTATCATGGATGTTAGTCACTTTTTACCATAACCTCTCTTCACAAAATCTGAAACAATATAGTCTAATTGTGTGCTCATATTACCATCATCTGTATTCAGTTTTGCTACACTTAGAAGTTGATTCTTCACTATATTTTCAAACATAAATTGTGGATGCATACTATTTCAGTGTAAGTATGCATTCCTTTGCATTCCTTTTTACAGGTTTTCTATAAAGCTGAGTGCCTAAGGTTCCATTACTGTCTTTAAAAATGGTTATATCTAAAAAAATCTATATTCTCTGTTGATATTGTTTTCTTAAATTTTAAAAATGTACTGGTAGTGGAAAGGTAATCATAAAACTCATTAAAACTAACTTCATCCCCTTTATTTATTTAACATATGTTTACCAGGATTATCTGAATGGACACCAGGTGTGCATTTTCAGCAGAGTCCTGGGAAGAAAAGCTCCACAAGGTTACACAGTAATTTAATAAAAAATAGTTAAAGTTTAACAATGCTTAACAATAGTTTCAAGAATTAACAATAGTTTAGAGAGATTGATAAGTCGTTACCAGAAAAATGAAAATTAAAAACATAGTTAAAGTTCATCAATGCGCGGTGGTGGTGCTGCGGTAGCGTTGTCACCTCACAGTAAGACGCTGTCCAGTTTGATTCTCAGCTAGAGCGTCTTCTTCGTGGAGACATGCATGAATGGGCATACCTTCGTTGAAGGTTGTGCATCAGGGCTGGTAACTCGGCACATAAAAATCAACTACCAATCATTAGCAGACCGGAGTTCCGCTGTGGCGACCCCCTAACTGGGAAAAGCCGAAAGACACAAACAAAGTTAAAGTTCATCAATGCTTAACGATAGTTTTAAGAATTAACAATAGTTTAGAGAGTTTGACAAGTTAGCAGAAAAATGAACTCAAAAACATTTATAGGTGAGCATAAGTATAGTATTTATACAATCAACTTCATAGAAATAAGAGTATACTAGATATTTACACTGTGTTCAATCTGCATAGGGGTAAAGTATATGACAGTGGAAATGTGTTCATTAAGGGTGGCTAATGTAATAGGCAGGAAGAGGTGGGTTCAGGGAGGGTTGTTGCAATTAGATGGTTTTCATGAAAGTATGATTTCAGGAGTTTTTTGAAAGTAGTAGTATGATTTTTTAGCCTGAGGTGTGGGGGTTGGGTGTTCCATATTTTTGCAACTTCGTAAGGGAATAGAGAGATTCCCCTGAGCTGATTTTACATGGAATGACTTGTACTAGGGCTTTGTTACTGGACCGTAGTTCCCTATTGGTGCTATGGAAGTTTAGTAGGCCTGTTAGGGCAGGGGTGTTTTGTCCAAGTGGTACAGTATTTGATGGTTTAAGTTGAGTTGGTGGTAGCGCAGTAAGTTAGGAAATTCTAACCTGTGTAACTTATGCAGGGATTGGCAGTGGTGAGAGCGTGATTTAGCACTGGATGCAAACTTAGCTATTTTGCTGTAACATGTTAAAAGTTTAAGTTCAGTCTTATTTAGATTTGTTAATACTGGGGACGCATAAAGTAAGTTTGATAGCAGGTGAGTTCTGGCTGGATTCAGGGGCTAGAAATTTGTTGCTACAATAGAGACAGGCTAGCTTTTTTGGACTTTGGAGATGGTTAGAGATATGTGTTTAGTGTATTTAAGTTGGTGGTCAATTGTAATTCCTAGTAGTTTGGCCTCAGAGACAGGAGTTATGAGGGTCTTATTGGCTGAGGGAATGGAGAAGGTGGAGTCCATAGTCTTTTCTGGGTTGAATAGTATTAGCTGTTTTTTTTTTTTGTTTACTATTAGCTGTGAATTGTTTAGCCAGTTTTTTATTTTTGAGAAGAATTATTGGGCTATGAGCGTAGTGTCATCTGTCTAGTGGATAATTTTGTGGTTGCTAAGTGGAGTTGGTTTGTAAAGACATTGAATAAGAGGGGGTCAAGTATGGAACCTTGAGGTACACCGCATTTGACTAGGAGTGGTGGGGATAGGGAGTTGTATCATTTAACAGATAGAGAGTAGTTGCCTAGGTAGCTACTGAACCATTGTAATGTAGTATTATCAAATAAAAAACAAGTCATCTACAAACCTATGCTAAAATGGAACACTCCTTGTCAAACTATTTTCTGAAGATAGCACAAACTTTCATTCCCAAATGAACATTACTATGTTTGCATAGCTATTAGCAACAGGTATTCCCATTACTATCCCCTTTCTTCGTATATACAACTGTTTTTGAAATAGAAACACATTAATTGTTAAAACCACTTCTAATAGCTTGACATATTTATATATTGCTATGAATATTCAGTGTAATCTAAAATATACACTCTTACAAAACCCACACCTGTGTCCTTCACTATCATTATAAATGATGAATCTATATCTAAGGTGACAAGTAAAAACATATTTACATTCATATTACTAGACCAAGTATATAGCTGCTGCAAGAAGTCCTTTGTGTCCTTTAAGAAGTCCTTTGTGTCCTTTATAATTGTGCCTGTTTTCTCAAAACCTACTCTTATTTGGGTTTCTAAAAATTTAGACAAGGGCTCAGTTATCCATACTCTTGCTGCAACAGTCTAAATGGGGGTTAATCATGGATTTGTGTATTTTTGGCAAATCGTTAATAAGGGAATAGTAGGTGTCTCAACTATCAAATACTTTAATAGGCCCTTATTAATTTTACCTTGTGTATATAACTCATTCACGATACTAAGGACTCCATCAGCAATCTTATTACAGTCATTCGTACTAATTTTCTCATAGTCTGCACCTTAGCATATTTACTATTGATTCAATGTAAATGAGGAGTCTAAAACAACAACTCTCCCATGTCTGTCAGCATTCTTTACCACTATTTTGTCATTATTCTTCATTAAAGAAATAATTGCTCACCTTTAGTTATGTTATAACTTTTCTCAATTTTGCAATTACTGTATAAATCATAAATCTCTTTCTCCACTACTCTTTCGAATACCTGTAACACATTATGGTTATGCTGTATGAACAGACTAGATCTTTTACATCTATTTGATAAGCTCCTGGTATTATTCACATTATTTGCATCATTGTACAGTACCTTCAAATTTAATGTCTGTACAAAGTATTTAAACTTGGCAACAGTTCTTGCAATAACCGTCACTGCTGCTGGGATAAAGTTTAATCCTTTTGGTAGTACAGATTCTTCAGTGTGTGTCAACTTGTGGGACAATAAATTAATCACCAGCTCCATCATATTTTCACCATCTGGCTGTGAGTTAATGGCCTCCTGTATGGCTGCTCCCATGGCCTATACTTGCTTATCCTTTGTGGTTTTGGATTCACCATAGTTAGAGGATCTTCTAATAAAAAAGATAGAAGAAAAATCAATGGGATCTAGGGCATGCGTACAATGGGAATCAACAAAAACCTGCTGCTCTTCCCGATCATTTCCTGTTCTTGCTGCAGTCAGTTCCATTACAATCACGCTGTTCACTGCTTGTTTAAAGGTTACATCATGCTTCTGAAGGAAAGTGGCAGAGAGCTCATTAGTGGAACGATTCTCGTTTCTCTCATTCCGATTAGCTGAAGCTGTTGCAGGGGTTTTACTGTGTAGAATCCCTTTTCTAATGGGAGTTCTAACTAAAGCTGTAAAACTTGGTTTAATCTGTGAATGTTTCTTTTTAAATTGTTGTTGATTTGTATATTTGCCTCTGCTTGAGCTTAAGTTCCGAGTGTTAGTAGCACCATCGTCACCACTTCTGTTAGTCCAAATAAACACACTCCCTTTGGCAATTATGCATTAAATTTCACCTTTAGACTACAAAAGTCAGTGCCATCGGATCAACAGGTAGATCACATACCTTTGATGCTGGAAGATAAGAACACTGTGGATTCTGTTCACACATCAGGTGTTTGAATTCATTTTCCAAAAACGATGCTGCACTCCTAAGTATGCTGTCCCTTGGATAAGATGTTAAACTGAGGTTTTACCTGCTTGAGTTGGTTGACAGCTCAGGTGGATGTAAAATATTCCATAAAACTTATCAAAAAGTGAAGGGCAGCTTTATTTTAAAAACATGTTTACAATTTTTTACCCATTATATAGAGCACCTCAATATATATATAATCATTAAATAAATATTGCTTAATAAATATATAATACAAATTCATTTCAGCCTCCACACAAACAAAACTTCATCTTCTTTTTACTATCTGCAGCATCCTATATTTCATTATACAATAATTTACTACATACTACTGCCTTCCCCAAAAACATATACACATGAAGACAATTTTGTCAAACTCGATCTTTGCTCTCTCTGTAAACTGACATTCCCATATCATACCACATATTAATCCTTTCAGCCTTATACATGCACACATACATAGACAAACATGCATTTTTTAGTGCTAACACAAAACACTTCTGCCCTTTAACATTCTATGAAAAAAAAACTTTCAATAGCTTCTTCTACACCACACCCAATATACTTTCTTTTCTCAATTTCCTTCTGATGAGCTGTAATCCATTAGCCTTTGGTAACATGGCTCAACAGTCTCTTCTCACCCCTATTTCAGGCCAGTCTGATCACACTAGGTATTCTAATGTAGTGTAGCAACTGCCTTATTATTACTAACTGTCAACTGTTTCTTCTTTTGATAGTACAACCTGCAAGACATGTACATATTTAAGAAACATGGGTACCAAGCCTTTTGTGTCAACTCTATTGGTAAGCATAATACCTCTACAACACCACATCAATCACGGCACACCACTAGGCTCATAATGTAAGAAGATCCCAGCTTTAAGCATTAAATACAACTCCTATAAATACACACACACACACACACACACACACACACACACACACACACACACACTGAAAATCAACACAGCTCCCACAAAAGTCACCAGAAAAGCTGACTTAAGCCCACAAGGTTTCTGCACAGGAAAATGTTTTAGTTATAAATGACTCTATAGTTAGGCATACAGAATCAACACTCACCAGACTGGACAAGAACAGGGTGACTGTAAGCTGGTCATCTGGTGCCAGGATCCATGATGTCACAAGGATCCTAACGGACTTAAACCAGACAAATATAACTACAACTTAGGAGTTGCCCATGTGGGAGTAAATGATCTGAGACAGTGCACTCAAAGGGACATGTAAAGACACATTATCTAACTTTACATGCAAGTGTTAAACTCAGGAAGCCACTAGTCATTAGCATTATTTTGTGTACATCTAGAATGATGTCTAGATACTAAGAAAATTAATTAGCCTTAACAGTTGGCTAAATAGTTGGTGTCATTCTAAGGGGATCCTGTATATGTTGGCTTCAGATGATATAGTAGACAAGACTTCCTGTTTTGCCATGGATGGCTTACATCTCATATACCAGACCTTCCGGATGCTGAAGTCTAAATAGAAAGATGCCTGAACTTGAGGTACTCCTGCAACACAAACACATTCAATATTTCACTGCAATGGCAGCACTCCCTCTGTACCAAGGTTTAGTGCCTATCCTTCATGTTCTCTGGGCGTGTCTGTATTTATCAGAAATACCATCACCTAATGAGAAATTACCCATGGCCCTAGCTTGAGCTCCTGGAGATCCAAATCATCATTAACGAATCTAGCTATTACTTCTTTGATATCTACAGAGCCCCATTAATGACTTCCAAAGGTCATAGATATTACCCCATCACTACTGAGGGGATTGCATGGCTCCCAAATATTCAACCAAATCCAGAAGGTTTAGGATCGTTGCTTGGGACAGCTTGAATAGATATTTTTATACCCCAAGGAGACTCCAAAGTATTTCTCCTCAGGTAGATAGCAAATGTTTTAGGTATGATGAAGAAGAAGTAACTGGGAACATTAAATTTTCAGAGTGTAATGAGTTGGCAGAAGCCCTACAGAGTACTCTATCAGAAATATTGGGAGAGTAAATGGCTGTAACTAAAGAAATAATTATTTTGAGCTGGGATACAGGATCTGAATCACCTAGACATATTAAGACCTTACTAAGTTTAATTGTTGTGGCTGCCAAAAAGCAATTACTAGAAAATGGAAATCAAAGTCTACAACAACTGTATTTGAGATACTGAATATTATAAAAGAGAAAATGAACTAGAAGAGAGATTTGTAGAAAAAAGGAAAGAGCAAATTACATAGAGGTAAATTAATATTGTGGGAATAATGCATGTATAATAATGTTTAGGAGGAGGAGTGAGGTTTAGGGGGAAAGCAGAAATTCAGCAATTTTTTGTAATGATCTGATGGTAGTAATAAAGAAAATATATGATGTATATTTTATTTAAATGGTGTTGTAGAGGTATGATGCTTATCAATAGTGGAGTTGATACAAAAGGTTTGTTACCATGTTTCTTAAAAAGGCAAATTTCTTGCAGCAATAATTTAATAAAGGTATTTATAAAAAACACCACTGAGGGGACTAAATATCAAACCAAATACCTTCTTGCTAAGGGATTTCAATCACCCAAGCATTAACTGGCATACATACACCTCTAAAAATGCATATGCTCAATGTTTCCTTGACTTTGTTAATACCAGTGGACTAGATCAAAGTGTAAATCTATCCACTAGACACTAATTATCCTTGACTTTTTTTTAATCAACTTAGCACCTACCTGTATTCCACCCTGCACTGTCTCATCCACAGTTAAAAACTAACCACAAGTCAGTCGTCTTCTCTGTTAGGAACAGTGGTACCACCCAACCACCAAATGAGACCATCTTTAGGGACTTCACCAGAGCAACCTTACTTCAGCGTGTAGAAGACCTACGCAAAAAAAAAAAACCTTCCAAATAAGCCCAAATGAGAGGGCTGATAGATTCACTTCTGACTTTCACCAACAATTCAACAGCTGCGCTGAAAATTCAGCACCTGTCCACCATAAATATAATGGTGGACTCAGAGATATACCTCTGTGGTGGAACCCGTGGGTTTTATTCCTAGATCAGGTAGCTCAATTGCAGACACTACAGTGCAGTAGGGGGGGGGGGTACTGCACTTCTGAATGTGCCATCCTTCAGATGAGATGTTAAACCAAAGCCCCATCTGCTTGAGATGGAATAGCTCAGGTGGATGTAAAAGATCCCATGGCACCTATCAAAAAGAGTGGGGTCCTTTATTTATACACCACAAAGAACTCTTATTCTTAATAAGAATATCTGAATAAAAATGAACTAATTTACAAATATTTACAAATGTACAAATACATATGCAAATATATTTACACACATTCATAATCATACAAAATTTTCATCCCTATTAGACCCCCACTCCTTTTTCCATAACCATGACTCCACTTTATATTGCTGCTAAAATTCCAATTATCATTAAACATAACTTCATTTATTCTTTCATTCCATATAACCCATATGACATAAAATACCTTATCTATTCTTTTAACATATTCTTTACTTCTATTCTTATATCCATATTTAATGATATCTACATTTATTTTATATATCTTTGAAATAAAAATCTTCTTTACACAGTTTTCCCTATAACTTTTCCACTCTTGTACATTTCAAAGACACATGTTCAATAGTTTACTTTGCTTGACAATGTAAACATATTCGATCACTTTTTATATGGCATAGTTCCTTTACTGGTAATTTATCTATTACCATTCTCCACAAAAATCTTGACATTCTACTTTATGATTGTATGATCTGCATATTTTTATAGCTTTATTTTTTCATCTGTTAGATTTTCCCCTTGTTTTACATAGTAATATTTTACCATTATATTCATATACCACAGTTTTATTTTTTTTCTGTATCATCAATTTTTATTTTCCACAAAAATATTGTTTCTTGGTGACATGTTATTTCTTTATTTATACACTCTCTCTTTTACTCTTTTTCACCATATCCCAAAATTTATCACACTTACATTTATACAGTTCTACTACTAATCTCTCATCTTTTTCATTTATTCAGTTTAAAACATTGTACAAAATTAATAAAGTAGCATATACCACTGGGTTAATTAACTCCCTCTTTATTTACATACACAACTCCACTTTTTACTGGATTTAACCTCACATAAATGAAAAAAAAAATATCTGCAATAATTTCTTTTCAAATACTGTTGGGAAAATAAATACACTTGCTAAGTATGCATTTTCCCCATTAGTACTGAATTTATCAAATAAGCCTTTTTTCTGAATGATAATTTATATTCTCCAAAAAAGACAGGTTTGTTTTTATTTTTTCTTTTGTTTTTTTCCCCCACTGAATTCTACTTACATATTCATTCCCAAATTTTATACCTAAATATAGAAATGTCATTCACTGTAAAATATATACCCCCTATCTTTACATCACCTAAAACTTTACTTTTCTGTTTATTTAAAGCCATCCCTACCACCTTTAGACACTCATTTGTACAAATTACTTTTTTTATCCAAATTTTGTTTTTTGCAATTATTATGTCATCTACACATGTTAAAATAACAGGATTTCTTAACCCTTCAGGTGTTCATTTTGTAATTTAGTTCACATATTTCATCACATTCACAAATTCATAACTAATGCAAACAGTATACAACGCATTGGGTATCCCTACCTTACACCATTCTTTATATGCACCCCTGGGCTTAACCAGCTATTTACAAGTTTTTTTTTACTTTATTATTACTATAATAAGAAAGTATTTTAATTTTATTATTACTATATGCTAACATACATAATTTCCTAACTTTCTCACTTCTATGACATTCTTTCATTATTACCCATAAGATTTCATGTCCAACTGTATCAAATGCCTTGTTAAGGTCACCTATCATGATTTTCTATTCTTCTTTTCTATACATAATTTCATCCACAATTTCTCTAACCATCAGTCCCCTTTATACTACATATGCTATCTTCCATAATATTTGCCATTTTAGTTTCAAACCTGTTTTGTATTATTTTCTTAAATATCTTAAAATTTATTCAATACTGTCAGTCTTCAGATTTTTAGTTGTCTTCTGTCTTCATTCATCAATATGAATTTAAGTATTCCACTACATAACTCTTTATACATAAAACCTTCATTAAACTATTCATTCAAAATCATAACTTTTGCCATCCCTTACATTTTTATACACTTCATACCCTATTCCATCTGGTCCTGCAGCCAAATCTATATTTACTTGTCCTAATTCTTTATCTAATTCGTATAAAGAAATCTCCTTTCCCAACTTCATATTCTCTTTTCTGTTAACTTTTTTTTTTACTTTCCATGTTTTTTCACTACCTTTTTTTTCCTTTAACCATTTCTTGTACATATTGTACTACATTACTCAATCTTTTCCTGAGCACTTTCTATTTCTCCTCTCACATATTTTTTATTTTTCTCATTACACTAACAGCATCCTTTATTAATACGCTTAAGTAATTCAATACTACTACTCTTTTTCCTTGCAAAAATATCTTTGCTTATATAAAAAGAAGTTATGTACTCATTATAACATTCCATTTGTGTTGTCCATTTTCATTCTTTTTTCAACCCTTGGATTCAGAAATAATCCTCGGATCCAACTTGGCTGCTTCTACTAGCTCATGGATTACTAAAAGCTCTCAAGCCTCTCCTTTTCCCATAATGCCCTAGTCCATAGCATATCTCACATCTTGTTTGCTGCCCTTTACATTGGTACAGTGTTGCTAAGGAATAAAAATATTAAAATAACCAGCAAAAACTGAGACTCAAAGAAAGGAAAAAGGTTCCTTCAGCATCTTCGATGCATCCAAAAGAATGACTTGGAGGGGGTTGGTGGGAAGGTAGTTGAGAATGTATGAAAGTGGACAACACAGATGGAACATTATGAGGAGTACATAACTTTTTTATCTGATGTTGTCAATTTTCATTTCATCCTTGACATATGGGGCAGAATCCCAGCTACTTTAGACCTTGGGAGGACTCATGGAAGGATATTCCTGGGCACCATTGAACCAAAGGATGCACTTCCCCTAGAGACCAAATCCAATTTGTAATGAGTTATAAAGGTATGGTGAGAAGCCCAAGTAGCTGCTCCACATATATCAACCATTGAAGCTCTAGACTGGAAAACTGCTGAAGTGGTGACAGATCTTGTAAAATATGCCTTCACACGCTTAAGCAAGGCAATTTTCTTCTTATCATAGATAAAGAAAATACAATCCTTGGGCCATCTGGCTAAGGTCACCTTGCTAACTGGTTTACCAAACCTAGCATTTGAAAGGGACACAAATAGTTGGTCAGATTTTCTAATGTCCTTTGTCCTGTGAAGACAGGAGCATAGTTGTCTGTAAAAATCTAACAAATACAAATTGTATTCACCTCTGTTCAAAAAATTTGGGAAGAATACCAGTAAATTAATTGTCTGATTGATATTAGACTCTGACACTATTTCAGGTAGGAAGGTGGGTTTTGTTCATAAGGAGACCCTGTCCTTATGAAAACTCAAGTAAGGTGGTTTACAGTTTAGATGATAAAGCATGAATTTCTGGAATCCTTCTAGCAGAGGTTATTGCCACCAAAATAATATTTTCCATGACAAGTATTTCAGATCACAGTCTGCAGATGGTTCGAAAGACGAATGTACAATAGTTTGCAACACTAGGTTTAGGGCCCAATGAGGGGTAGAATCTTTGAAAGGAAGTCTCAGCAAAATTATCCCTTCTAAAAATGACTTACAGAGTCTATGAGAAGTCAAGGAATATTTTTCAAAACCATCATGGAAATTTGAAATTGCTGCTAGCTGTATTCTGATTGTAGAAGGGGAAGCTCCTGCATTGAAAAGAGAGGCTAAGAACAGCAAAATATTATCAACAGAAGTGAAAAAGGGATTGCTATCCCTTTTGTGTGCCCAAATGGTAAATCTTTTCCATTTGCTATTATAAAGTTTCCATGTGGAAGGTTTATGAGAAGCTAAAAGAACTTGGCGTACTGGTGAAGAAAGGTTAAGATGCCTGGCCACTATTGGAACTGGAGGAACCATGCTGCAAGCTTGAGGTTCAGAATGTCTGGGTGAACTAGTCCATCTGGATGGGAGAGAAGCTCTGGAGCTGGGTCCAGAGTCCATAGTTGTTGAACTAGATGAGGTCAAAGAAAGAGGAACCACATCTGTCAAGGTCAGAAAGGGACAATGAGGATTACTTTGTTGATCAACCTGAGTGCTTTCTGTAAGAATTTTGGGATAAGAGGTATCAGGGGAAAGGCGTACAGGAGTCTGGAGAGCCAAGTGTGGAGAAGTGCATCTTTTTTTTACTTCCCTGGAGGGGGAATCAGGGCAAAGTAGTTGCTGCACTTGTTTAGGGGAGAGGCAAACAGGTCGCAGCAAGGCTGAGCCCATTGATGTAAAATCTATTCCATCACTTTTGGACTGATAGAACGAAGCTTGTCTGGTCAGGATAAAACAGATGAACATTCATGGGTTCAGTTCAAGCAGCTTTATTACACACAAACACATCAGAAATGAGACTTTGTAACTTAAATTTAAATAAACATAGACTGACTACCACACTCATTGATGTTAACACTCTGGCTGCTATTCTCTCAAAATGGCACTGTTGCCTGCATGTGCTCACTATTTATATGCATGTCCTTACACCTGGAAATGCTTCTTAAAGGTACATACACACCCTCTGTTCTACATCCTCCCTCTTTGAGAAATAGTCCATATATGAAACGACAGTATTCAATGACATGCAATTTACAAAAATGATCTTTTGACATGCAGTTATACAGAACTAATTATTTGACATGCAGTCATACAAAATCAGACACATATAAAACAATCATGTCCAGGTTGCTGTGTATTTTACACTAGGTCTAGAAATACGACCTGATCATGTAACATAAACATCATAAGTGGATCTAGCAATGGGAAATGTCTTCAAGGAATGTTCAACTTTGGGGACATCTGGGGCATCATCAGGAATGGGAATGGATATTGAGACATATTCTTCGGTATGAACATTGCCAGGGTTGTTCTGAGATCTAAAGTCTGTATCACAGGTACAATATTGTTTCTGATACAGGAAGAAGATGTCTGTGGTTTCTCCACTATTCTATACCCTCAGATTCCACTAAGTAGGATCTCGGCTCGGCACATATACCTCTCACTTGACCAATTCGATCAAAGCCTTTCGCATGTGCATCCTCACTGTCTCTCCCTCTTTTAATGGATGAAGAAATCTGCTCATTTTATCATAGCTGGACTTCTGAGAAGAACGCTTCTTAAAAAGTTGGGCTTTGATTGCTCTGTTGTTTTTTGCATTAGGCACCAACAAACTAGAACTGATAGACAAGGTTGTTCTGGTCTGCCTAGATGATGGCAAGCCAAGTAGATTGTCACAGAGTATATTTCTGAGACTGAGTAAATTCAAGAAGATATCGGTGATGTCATGCAAAAAGCTGCTTGAACTGAACCCATAAATGTTCACCTCTCTAATAATTGCTTTGCACTCTGTGCTGTATGTTCAGCAAGGTCATTTGACTGTGAATATTCAGCACTGCGAGTAACATGGATAAAGTCCCACTCTTTAGCAAATCTCTGAAACAATTAACTGGTAAACTGAGAAATGTCAGAAATAACTGTGTGTGGACTACAATGGACTGAGAAATGATGTTTCATCTTAATAATAACAGCACTGGACGTTAGGTTAGGTAGCAAAACAATCTCAAACCAGTTCAAATAAGAGTCTACCAACACCAGTAATACTGACTGTTCCACACAACTATGTCAATTGCTACTGTTGACCAAGGTAGTTCAGGAATTTGGCTTAGCTGAAGCAGCTCTTTGTTGCAAATACAGCTCAGTACTGTTGCACACTGAACAAGAAGAAAGCACTTTACCAATGCCTTTCACTAGAGAAGGCCAAAATACTAGTCCTCTCGCCCTTCTCTTGGTAGAATTGGAACCTGGATGACCACAATGCAAAATCTGAATGTATTCACATTGTAAGGAAGTAGAAACAATAACTTTTGGACCTTTTAAAATGATACTATCTTCCATCAGCATCTCATCTCTGTATGGAAAATAAGGTTGCATTTCTGGTGGTATACAGGATTGCTTTGACGGCCATGCTACACTGATGAAGTGGTTGAACTTTTGAAAAATTGGATCAGTCTTTGTATGATCTCCCAGCTCATCAAGTTTCGTGGTAGAAAAATTACACACTTTCATGACATCAAAGTCAAAATTATCTGCATCAAGTTGTTCCATGGTATTTCTGTGTGATCTGGATAAGGTATCAGCCATATAAAGAAGATTACCTTTGCAAAGACCTTTTTGAAATTATACTTTTGCAATTTGAACATCATTCTCTGTTGTGTTGTTGGAGCTAAATGCAGAGGCTTCTTTAAAATAGTGGCTAGAGGTTGATGGCCAGTTTCTGTCTGGATAGCTCGGCCATAAATATAATCACGGAACTTCGAACATGCGAAGACAATTGCATCTCAGTTTGAGTAAGAGTTCTAGATGCATAGGCAACAGGTCTGCCTTCTTGAAGAATACCTGCATCAAGACTGAACTTTGAAGCATCACAGGAAAGAACTACTGGTTTGTGGAAATCATAATATCTTAATGTAGATGAGTTAGCAATTTGCTGTTTGAGGTTATCAAATGCTCTCTGGTGTTGTTCTAACCATGACTATGCAACATTTTTGCATGTCAGTTCTCTTAAAGGCACCAACAACTTACTAAGGTCAGGGATAAATTTACCCAAATAGTTAACCATACCAAGAAAATGCTGTAGACCTTGGACAATGTCTGGAGCTGGCATCTCAAGAATGGCTGCTTGTTTAGAAGGATTTGATCATAAGCCTGTACTAGTAAATAAATGACCTACATAAGTAACTTCTGGTAGTCTGAATTTACATTTCAGAGGCTTGAGCTTTAAATTCACTTCATGTGCTCTGTCCAGAACATTTCTGAGGTTTCTGTCATGCTCTGCTTCACCATTACCTCCAACCAGTAAATCATCAACTATTATTGCACACTCTTTGCATCTAAGACAGAAAAAACAGTGACATTTGGCATGAGGGTTGCAATCTCCTCGACTGTATGCATAGGATGATGAGGTCTTTTTAATGCCTTGTTCAAGTCTCTTGGGTCAATGCATATTCTGATTTCATCTGAAGTTTTCTTATGAGCAACTACCATGGAAGATACCCACTCAGTTGGTTCTGTGGCTGGACAAATCACACCTTGCTGCACCATTTTGTCTAAATGGACTTTGACTTTGTCCTGCACAGCTACTGGAACTCTCCTTGCTGGTTTGACCATTGGACTGACTTTCATGGAGTACACAACTGGAAGGTTCCCTAGCTTGTCGATGAATACATCAGCATACTCTGAGAAAATAGTATCACTAAAGCTGAAACTGGGACATGTGCTTACATGATGGACTTCTTTGATAAAATAAAGTAGTTTCATTCTCAAACTGTCTCTGAGACCTAATAATGACTGCACAGATCTACTGACTACATAAAACTGCAAGCTGCAACTTTTCCCAGCTGAATAGCATGAAAGCACTACTGAGCCTTCGGTATGAATCTCTTCACCTCCATAAGCAACAAGCTTCGCACAATTGGCAAAATGAAGTGGCTCATCAGCTCTCACTTTAGCAAATGTTTCTGCTGACATTACATTACACTTTGAACCAGCGTCTACTTTGAGCTCTGTGGGCTTACCATTGATCAGGACAGTACAAAATACTTCATTCTTTGCCAATAAATCTACTGCATTAACCATTTCACCAACCACTGATACACCATCTACATAGAAAGTAGGGTTGCAGCTTTCTACATGATCAACTTGCTTTTTTGAGTGACCATTCTTAATAACTGAATGAGGCTTGCTTGATTTACAAAACTTTTGAAAATGATTCCATTTTTTACACATGTAGCATCGCTGACCAAATGCTAAGCACTTCTCTCTTTTAGACTCATGACTGGCACAACTACGACAGTTAACAATAAGATTTGATTTGGGTTTTGCTGGCACACCCTATACTGCACTGAGCATGCCCGTCTTACTGAGCTATTCTTATTTATTTATTTATTTAGTTATTTTACATTTGTTTATTCTTGGAACTTGCTAGAAAGTTATGGGTTTTCCCAGGGGAATGCACAGGGGTTGCAGCTACCACGTGCTTAGGCCTGTTTCTGCATGCCACATGTTGCATGCTGTCTATGTTTTCTCTAGAGGCTGTTGAAACCATGATCTTATCATGTGCAAGCATACTTGTATGCCTTTCTATGAACTCATGGATTTGACAAATCTCTATAGCTTTGCTTAATGTTAAATTATTGTCATGAAGAAAACTCTTTCTCACTGCAGCACTATTAACACCATACACAAGCCTGTCCTTTGTTAACTCATCTTACAAGTCACCAGATCTGCAACTTTTAGTCTTGCTTCTCAAGTCAGTGATATAAGCAGCAAACATTTCTCCTAGCTTTTGGTCTCTTGTAGAAAATAAGTGCCTCTCTAATATAACATTTGTCTGAGGGTTGCACATTTCTCTGCATTTATGTTTCAAGCACTCGGGATCCTCCCTTGATTGAGCAGGTACCACAATATGGCAGGTTTCCCCCTCTCCTGTATATACTTCTGGTGCATATACAAATGAACACTGTTTTTCAATGGCATCTGACCCAGCTAAGTTAAGCAAAATGAATGTCCTTGTACATGCATTTTTGTCAGAAAAAGCTGCTTGTATGAAAATACCATATTCCTGATTGAATACTCTTCAATTCTCTGCTATATTATAATCAAACACAAGTGGACCTGATCTGTTAAATGCCTTTGCCATATCAACACACAGTTGTGAAGGTGCTTGAAATTATGTACAAACATTCACACATTATATATATATATATATATATATATATATATATATATATATATATATACACATATGTACATATATATCCCAAAACTTCATGCCAGCACTCATAATTATGCCCAGTAGCACAACAAACTCTATGAAATAACTGAACTGTGCAAATAAGTTGTACACAGTGGAAAATGTTCAGAGTAAGAAACACCTCAAGATGAATGAACTTTGCAAATAAACTGTACACAGCACAAGAACCTTTCAAAATGTCTGTAATTTGCAAAATAACTCTGTAAACTGTAATAAACACTTGGAAATGGTGGCTTTCTGTGAATAAATGCACACAGCACAAGAAACATTTTCAAAATGGCTGTACTTTGACTGCACTTTGCAATCTAACTGTACTTTGCACACAGCAAACTCTTTGAAATAATTTAACCGTAATAAAGCACACACTCTGTGAGCACTTTGCACACTCTCAGATACTTCAAACAACTCCAGTTATGCTTTGAATGACTTTGGTCAATGTGAAATAATAGTTTGTGCCCAAATATGGTCTTTTACTAAAACACATGCAGTTGCCTTGCTCCTTAAGCTTAATTTGTCCTTTTATTATACTTGTTATGCCCTTTTACTTTCTTATCATGCTCATTATACTTTTCTTGTGCCCATTTTACTTTAAACATGCTCGTTATGCAAACCAAAGTTAATTCTGAACCCCAAATGAATATTTCTGCTAGTTTTATAAATATCGAAGTTTCAAACTCTGCACCTCATGGCTTGAAGAAGTTGCTCTTTTAATCCCAGTTCTGACACAATTTCGCTCATCTGGTCAGGATAAAACAGACAAATGTTCATGAGTTCAGTTTAAGCAGCTTTATTACACATAAACACATCAGAAATGAGGCGTTGTAGCTTAAACATAAACAGACTATTACACTCATACATGTTAACACTCTGTCTGTTGTCTCAAAATGGCACTGCTGCCTGCACATGCTCACTATTTATATGCACGTACTTACATCTGGAAATGCTTCTTAAGGGTACATACACACGCTCTGTTCTACAGAGACCACACATGAGGCTGGAGAATACATCTGCTCAGTTTGTCTGCTATCACATTGGAACTCACCAGAATGTGCGTTATCAGACAGCAGTTGGAAGAGATCACCCACTGCCACACTCTGAGCCCCTCTCGAGAAAAGGGGTAAGATTTGGTTTCTCTCTGTTTGCTGATGTACCAAATTACTGACATACTTTCTGTTCGAATCATAATTGTACCTGAAGGAACAGCAGTTTGAAAGGCTTGCAACTCTGAAAGCACTGCTCTTAGCTCCAGAACACCGATATGCAAGTTGGCCTCTGTAGGGGACCAAGTGCCTTGGACAGTCTTGCCGAGAAAATGACCCCCACCAAATCTGGGAGGCATCCATACTTACTTTGGCCTTGGGTTCTGGAAGAACGATGGGGCAACCCAGCAGAATTTCTCTGAAGTGAATCCACCAAGCTAGATCCTTCCTGCAATGATTGGTGATTAGAATCTGGTGTGATATGGGTTGGTATAATATAGACCATTAAGATGCTAGCAACCAATGTAGAATTCTCATGTGGTATCTGGCTAGGGGGGACTAGAGTTATTGTCGCTGCCATAGAACCTAGAGCTGTGAATTATTTTGTGAACCTGAGTTATGATTTTCTGAAGTCTCACTAGGGGAAGGGATGTTATGGTTCTTGTGGTATTCAGCACTGCCTTTATAAACTCTAAACTCTGAGTCAATGTCAGCTGAGAGTTTTCAAGATTCATTGTTATTTCTAGGAATGTACAGGTGTTGAGTACATAAATCACTTGTCTCTATCAATCGATGCCTGGTTGGAGTGGTAATGAGCCAGTCATCCAAATGCAGAAACACCCAGAATTCTTGCAGTTCCAGGTGAGCTGCTACTACTGCCATACATTTGGTGAGCACCCTGGGGGCTGTGGTGAGACCAAAGGGTAACATCCTGAATTGGTACTGACTGGCTCCCAGCCAGATGCAGAGGAACTTCCTGGAGTGCTTGTCCATTTTTATGTGGTAATAAGCATCCTGAAAATCTATCAAGCACACCCAGTTATCTTTTTCCAAAAGTGGAAGAATGGACTGTATCATGATCCTCTGGAATTCCATTTGTCAAATTGATTTGTTCAAGACACTAAGATCCAAAATTGGTCTCCAGTCCAGTCGTTTTTGGCACTAAAAAGAATCTTGAGTAAATTTTGGATCCTCTCTAGTCTGATGGGACTTCTTGGATGACTCTTTTGTCTAGCAGTTTTTGAATTCTGAATTTCTAGAACTGCTGGTTCCCACTGACTGGGTGGAACATTGGGGATTTTTTTTTTTTGCACACAGGGGGAGGATGGGAAAAGAGTATGGTATAACCTCTGGATATGGTCGGTTGCACCCAATAATCTGTTATGTTCAGCCAGGCATTTTGGTGCAAGAATAAGCTTCCCCTGACTGCCTCCAGAGGAAGACAATTGGGCCTCCTTTCAGAAATGATGAAAGGGCTTACCCGGGAAGAAGTCCCTAAAGCCCTAGTTCTCCAAATGACCTCTGCCATGTAGGAGACTTTTTCCATTGTAGTTTTCCCCTCTGCCCCAGGGGGAACTGCCTCCACATGTGCCCTGGAAAGCCCCTTGGAATTTTTTAAACCACAATTTTCCACCGTTCTTCTAATTCCTAGAAAAGGGTCTTTTGGGATAGTGAAAAAACATATGCCCTCAGCAGAAAGGATCTTATCATCCTTTTCACACCTAGATAAAGTCTCTTTTACTTTTGGGCCAAACAAGAATGATCTATCAAAAGGTGCATTGAAGAATGAAGACTTAAATGGTTCCACAAAGTCACATAGCTACATCCAGGCATGTCTCCTTATGGCTAAGCCTGCACCCACTACTCTGGTGGTCCCTTCAGCTGCATGAGCAATAAGCCTCAAAGACGAGTTTGGCACAGACTCCAGGGTGGCCATCTGGGAAGCCACCTTCTCTTAGGCTTTCTCAGTAACAGCTCCTGCCCGGGTATCTCATTAATAAGATCCCTTTGAAGTCTGGTAAAATGTGCTAGGAAATTCAAAGACCTTAAAGTGAAGGTTGATGAAGCATAAACTTGCTTCCCAAATCTAACCATCACCTGAGGCTCCCTGTTGGGTGGGTGGATAGATGAACACTCCTCAGAGAGTTCCTTTTTCGTGGTAGCCACTATGACCATGATGGCATCTACTGCTAAACCTTTATCCCAGAACTGCTTATCTTCAGGAGTAAATACATTTTTTTTTGGTCACTCAGGGATGGGTTCAATAGTGTCCACAGCCTTCCACACCCACTGAGAAATCAATTGGATGAGTTCATCAGTGAGCGGAGTCACCCAAGAGGTAGACAGGTGAGTACCAGATGCCTGCAGCTAGACTGATTCCTCCAAGGAATTGTTTTGGGACTTCCAGTCATCCCTCTGTTTCAAAATTTCTAGGATGTCTCCAAAGGAAACATCTTCAGGGGGTGACCTTGGGGACACTTTCCTTTCATCAAAATCAGTGTCTTCCATATCAATTCCTGGGGGGAATCTAAGTGCTTCCTCTTGCACTTCTTCTGATGAACCTCCTCAAGGGGATAATCTGGGGAGGTATCAGAAGATGACAGAACCTGTATCTGAGAGTCCTGAGGTTTTGATATTTGCTGCCCCAGTGGAGAGGCAGGTTGAATAACTGGGCATGAGGAAGGTATCTTCTCCAAGGAGGATGGGGATAACTGAGTCACTGTAAGAGACAGGGCCCTCTCCATTGTCTCACAGGCTGGCCCCCCTGAAAAGGTAAGGGTGCCTGGAACCGAGATAGAGTGCCTTGGAACCAAGGTCACTCCCTACCTCTACAAAACAGCCCCTAAGATGGAAGCCATAGACGAACTGAACCATGCTGATGCTGCAACTCCAGGGACTGCTACAAAAAAATTGGAGTCTATTCCTGCCCCTCGGAGCTGACAGGACAGATATGGCCCTGAGAGGTCTCTGACTCAGAAATAATCAAAAAACTCAGGCAACCGGTTCTGAAGAGACAGAGATCTCTGGAACCAAAACAACTGGCACCAGATGACTCAAAGTCATAAAGTCTGAAGCCTCCAAGGAGGTCAGAGTAGGCGCAATTAGAGGGGTGAATGAAGGTCTGGTGCCCAGGTCCATAGGAGTCGGAGATAAAGGGAGTGCTGTGACACCTCTTGCCAACAAAATTTTATTCACCAGTCTCTCCACGTCAAGTTTTGTGAGGCTTTTGGTGGAATGGACCGATGACATAGAGGGTGATTTGGGTGTGTGAAGAAAGAACTCAGGTAATTCACCCACAAAGCGGTCAATAAATAGACAGCAACAAATCCTGGGTAGAGTTTCCTTTTGCTCTTTATCCATAGTCTGCACCAAACAAGTCAGCATCAGTATAGAATCAGAAGGTAAATCTTCTTGAGCTGAAGCCAGCGGCATCAAGGGTTTTAACATGGCAATGGTGGTCAGAGCTGGTGATTTTCCTGGTACTAAATCCTAGAATCAGAATCCTTTGGCTCTGAGGAACTTTTAGGAGCTGAGGATCTATGCTTCTTAGCTGTTGGTGCTAAAGGGGAGGATGGCACCAACAAACTCCTCTTTTTGCCCTTCTCCAATGAAGATGAAGAAGGGGAAGAAATATCCATTTTGCTTTTATCTATAGCAGATATGGCCTCTCCCAAGGCAGATGAAATCAAGCCTTTAATGCACAGGACTCAAACCATAAGCACATAAGAGATGCAAGTCTGATAGAGGTATCTTACGGCCGTACTTTTTGCATTTTTTAAAGCCAGAAGGGGCCTTAGCCTTCTCAATCATAATAAAAAGGAAGGCTGGAAGCGCGCGCGCACACACACACACACACACACACACACACACAAACACACACACACACACACACACACACGCACACGCACACACACACACACACACACACAAACACACACACACACACACACAAACACACAAAAGAGAGATAGGCAAAACACTCAACCAGAAATGACAGGAGTAAGGCACCCCTTATATATATATATATATATATATATATATATATAGAGAGAGAGAGAGAGAGGAGAAAAATATGGGGAAAGAAAGGAACTATCAACGATGATAGTTAAGGAATACAGAGATGTGTACAAGGAAAGCTATCAGCAATGATAGCAGGGAATACACCAGAGTATATGGAAAGGGAAACTAAATAATGGGTAGAGGAACAATGAAAAGAATAAACACTGAAGGAGAGGTAAAGCTTGAAAAATATAAGGAAAAATTACTGAAAAGCTCTGGTGAACGCGTTTGTCCGGAAAAGTGGCAAACGAGGTCGGAGGTAATCGGGAGACAGGCATTATGGGTAGAGGTGAAGCTCAATAGTTTTTGGTCAGTCAGAGCTGTCGTAATGGCTGAGTTGGTTCTGATGTCAGAACTGAACCTGTACTGTCAGGGATAAAATGAAAACTGACAAAATGAGGATGTTTTTAACTAGAATAAATGCTCTTACCTTATGTGCTTTTACACCCAAAGGAGCTATTAAATTGTCCCACACTTCACACCTGTCCATTTCTTTCTCTTTACTTTGAATCCTTACCACAAAGTTCCATTTTTCATTTTGTTCTGCCTTTTTCTTTTCCGCTACTCCCATTTTGCCTTCTTTTACTTTCTCTGCATGTCTTTTTTTCCATCTCACCAATATCATTCAGGTTTGTTTCTGCAGCCTCCTTTTGTATTTCCTCCATAACGTCCCCCCAGGAAATGTGTCCTTCAATTTCTGGCTCACTCTGCATCACCATTTCTTTAAGTAAATCATCCCACAACCCTCACGACTGGAGAGATGTAATTATAGCCATCATTTGACAATTCATTTCCATCAAACCGATTTCTTTGAAACATCTCCTCAGAATCTTGCACACATTCTCTGGTATTGATATCGGCTTTCTCCTTCATTTCCATCACTACTCCATTATCTCCTTCTCTCTCCATCTGCCTCCTTGTTTCTCTGGGCCATCTCTGCACCTGGAATGGAAACTGGAAGTGCTCATGCAAAATGGGTCCCATTCAAAACAACAAGTACTGGAGGTTCCGTGATACTCTGGCCAAATTTTCCCTAGTAGCATAAATAGGACCTTGGGTCTCCCCTAAAAAGAGGCTGCTAGCCTAGTGGGATTAACCTGGTCAACAAAGAATAAACAGAAGACAGAAAATGATGGAAAGTTGCAAGAAATCCCCATCTCCTTATCTCAGGACCACAATGAAACATGTCAGCAAAGAAATTAAGAGTACTACTAGAAAATGTGAAGCAGAGTACAGGCTTAAGGTCACTGCAAATACCAAAGGAAACTACAAATCTTACTTCAAGTTATGTTAGGAAATTAAGGAATAATGTTCAACATTGCACTGAGGATATAGCCAATATATAAGCAAACAAATTTAGTGCCAACTATACCCCACCTACCCACACTGCTACCCACAGTATCCATGAAAATTTTGTCTCCTCTGAACAAGTTTAAAATACATTTCAGAGACTAAAAACAATACTTCCATGGGATCAGACAACAGGCCACACTGCATTCTCATCTGTGTCGACTGTACAGTGTCCCGAGCGTCTACCTAAACTTTTCAACCTTAGCCTATACATAGGGTTTTTGTGCCTGATACCTGCTGGCCTCTCTACAGATCCAGGTTCATTAACTCGATATGCCTTACATGAAAGACATAGAAGCATCTATTTTATGCAGACACAGGCAATTTAATGGATCTATGTCCCAGTCAATCTGGTTTTGTGAATGGCAGGTCCTGTCTCCTAAACCTAGGAAACTTCTTTGAAAAAGTTATAGAGGCTATGGACAGTGGACACTCAATGCACACTGCTTATCAAGAGTTGGCCAAGGCTTTTGATGTTATCCAACATGCAGAAATTGTTAAAAATTAGACAAACTTAATGTAAACCGCTATGTTATTGACTGGATTTCAAGTTGGTTACTTGACAGATCTCAGGATGCGAACTTTGTTGGAACTGTCTCTGAACATAAAATTGTAACTAGTGGGGTACTACAGGCATCAGTGCTAAAACCTCTCCTGTGGCATTTATTTTGCAGAAACCAGTCCCATATCCCAGAAGTGTGGATGACCAGGTTTGTTGATGACTGCAAGTTGGGCACTGTTATCTGCTCATCCACTTATACTAGTCTGCTCCAGCAAGGGCACGTTCCTGGTATACTGAAATTGGTTTCAAGTTAAAATGAAAATAAAAAAAAAACAAAACAAAACAACAGCATAGTAGCATTTATTAAAACAAATATTCCCACTTATCTTTGAAATAATATTCCTCTTCTGACAAACACTGTCATAAGAAACTTGGGTGCTTGTGTGGACAATTCTCTCATTCATTCATCAAGTTTCCACCACAGTTAAGTAATCCTACAACCTGGCACCTTTTGGAAGCTGAGGATCCAGGGTTCAGACTACTCTCCTAGCCATAACTTCCACTGCTCCCCTAAATTACCTCAAAGAGTTTGCCTGCTCATCAATACAATTTTTCTTATTATCCAGATGAAAGGGAGTAGCTAAACATCTAAACAAAGAGTTGAACATGAAGAACATTCAGCCAGCTGATTCTGTAAAGTGACAAGGTCCCTGGTGAGGGCCATTCATTGAACAAGGAGCACCAGGTGCCAAATTTGGAAGGGGAAGGAGAGAGAAATGTTGAACTAGATGAACACAAGACAACATGGATCTATCTTTATGTTAAGTGTTATAGTATGTTTAACAGTGAATAAAAGATTGAAATTAATTCTGCTGTAAATATGCTGAAAGATAAAGCACAGAATAAAAAGTTTGATTGAATATATGTATAGAGTTTAGCTATGTAAAATCGGCATCCATACTATATATATAACAGACAGGCTTCTTCACAGCATCAGCAAAAACACCTAAAAAGCAATTCTGGAAAGCATGTATTACATGCTTTTCTCATGAATGCAGAACAGTTTATAAACTCAGAAATACAAAGCTGTTTCCTCAGAAAACATGTTCTCCTACAGTATCAGTTCCTCAAAAATATGTTTTTTCAATAGCAGCAGCAGAACAGTTTGACGTATTTTTACAGACGTTTCCTTTCAGACCTCTGTTAATGGACATGTTTTTATAAAATCAGCAGAAAAACAATTCTGATTGCATGTATTTTCACATCAGCAGAAATGGTTTCACAGAAGGAATGTTTTATAACAAAACATTTCCTTAAACAAGTCTGGAAAGTAAAGTATCAACAGAAAAAGAAAAAAGGATCTTAAGTGCGTGACAATAACAGTATATAACAACTGTATACTAAGCTTTGTTAGAGGTAATTGGTAGGAACACACTTAGGTTCTGAGGTAATGAACATTTAATTAGTTAATTATTTAATTAATGGGTGTATATAATGCCTGTTTTATTTTTTTGTATGTTATTCTGATGAAGTGTTTTACGAAAGCGGTCAAATAAATCTTGGGTACGCTATTTGGAGCATTGGTTCTATTTTACCTATTCTACCTCCTTGTGGCATTTTTTATTTGTTGGTTCTTATTTTGCACCTTTTTTTAGTTAGGTTCTGAGGTAACTGGAGAATGGAAAGCCATAAAGCTATCGTCCATATCAGCTCCGAAGGAAAAACTTTGTACATTAAATTTGTAAACTACAGTCATACATCTTATTTGTTATAAAAATAAGTTATTTATTAGTAACTGTGCTTACAGTAAAAATAATATCGTGCTGCAAAATATATTTCTTTATCAGTGTGCAATTTGGTGCTTTAAACAGACTACAGATGCAGTCATGCAAAACTCTGCGTCTCTGATTCAACAGTAAACAGCCAGCAAGACTTTGTGTCTTAAGAAGACTTTGGTTCCAGTCCAGCAAGTTCCAGTACAGCACAGCATACATACAGCAAACTTCAGGAAATTAAAATATTCAATGGTGACCCTAGCCTGTAACCGAACACAGGGGAGTGGTGATGCCTTGTATAAGGTCAATCTAGTGCTGCACAGTAACTAACGTTTATATGTTGAGTACTTCAGTTTTCTACAGTTTCTATAGTTTGCAAAAGTACAGTTTCTCAGATGTCTGAATCCAAAGTGAAACTGCAGTGCAGGAAAGTGAACAGTGCCATAAATTTTCCAAGAAAGGTAAAGGAGGAAAGTACAAGACTGAAACTGCGAATTTTGTTTTACCAACTTCACAAGTGACTACAGAGACTTTTCAACCATATACAGTAAAGCAGCTTGGCCATCTGCCTCTCTGATGACTGGTAAGAAAATCTTTCTGTGTTACATACAGTATGGATGTCAGTAGAGGTGATTAGAACAGAATACAGTGTTGGGATACACAGCATATTAGCAAATATAAAACCTTATTAGGACAAATTGATAGTAAGGCATTATGCAAATGAATTACAATATTTGACTGGTATCTCAAAGAAAACCATATGTGGTATGACAAATGTTTATTATGTAAATCATATGAAACTGCTTTCTGTGTAAAATGTCATAAAAATACAGCGCATGCCATTATACAAAGGTTAGCCTGTACAAACCAACATTTTAATGATAAAGAACCAGAAAAAATTAATATGCTTACATTATGTCCTGTCACATGTGAAAGGTTAATTTCAGAATTACATCAACAGTCACATCAGTTACTGACAGAACCTCTAGTACATCTTGTTACAAAAAGAATGTAATAAACTTCTAAAAGACAGAATGAGCTCAGAAAATTTATACAAGTTATACAAACATTTTTTCAAAAGTGCATAAAAGCTTTAGACTCAGCAGAACAAGTTACTGAGAAATACCAGGCAGACCATGCAGCATTACAGGAAACGCTTGAGTTGAGCAGTTACAGGATCAAGAAAATAAATTAGCTAAACTGACAGAGACTGACTTCCTGCACATATCAGCTGAGCTTAAGAAAATACTATAAAAGACCAGGAAACTACAGGTGATCTCTACAAAAAAGGCATATTTCACAATATGTTTGTGGTTTGAAAATGGTTAAGCATACATGGTAGGATCTGATGTATGGACAAATCATTCTCAAATGTTTTAACATTTTCATTCAGTTAAAGCAAGACATGTATCAGTACTACAATAAAGTAGAGTGTATGACTGCCATTCTCATAGCATAGTCAAAAAGTACACAAAACAGTTCTAGTGCATAAAAATCAAATGAAAATAGTTAATAACAGTAAAAATCTGAAGTCACAAGACTGACATGCATGTATTTTCTTTTCATCTAAAGTACATCTGTTAAAATGCACAAACACAAAAAGCAGACAACAGCAAATATAAATAATGTAAATATAAACGTGTTAGTTAAGTCAATATCTATTTTGCTTTTTACAATTTTTTTATATTGTATAGTAACACCACACCAAACAGTTAAAAGCTCTGACAGACAATTTTAAAAAGAAATAAAATCACAGATGGTATTAGTCAAGCAGTCTTGCAGTTAAAAAAAAATATTGAAATACAAGTTAAAACATAGGTAAGCTAATTGTAAAATAATGTACATTTATGTAGTATAAATGCATAGTTATGCAAATCACAAATACTTATTATAAGTTTAAGTGTTTTACAACTGCATTCTACTATCAAGTTGCAGTGTATTAACAGATGATTAAAGGAAAAATGCTAAAAGGGTTAACACTATGGCCTACATAATCTAAAATGTGAGCTCAGACCTCCCCAGGCTGGATAAATAGTTACAGGAAGTGTTGGGCAGATAAGGTAAAAAAAAAAAAAAAAAAAAAAACAAGACCAATTTTCAGGCAAGTGGCTTATTAAAATATAATTAAGTGTTCACATGCAGCACTATTTGGTAATTGCAATAAAACATAATTGTGTATGCATGTCACTGATAAAAGTAAAAAAAAACTCAATTACATCAAGTACAGCCAGCAAATGGGCCATAGTATACATACAGTTCAAATAAATTATGGAGGAGGGTATAAATACCTACTTGTAGTAGTAAACAGCAAAAGCTTTATAAAAAAATATATCAAATCAGACAAAGGTCCATAGTTTGTTAACCTAATAAAGCAAATGTATAACCAAAGTGTTGGGCTGGCATATATTCTATTCTTACAGCATAAAGCAAATAAACAATACTGCAATACTACAGGGGGAGGGGCACTTTCTCAGTTTTACACTGACTGTGTGAACAGTAAATCAAGCTACAGGAAGGAAAATAACTCATTCCCTCTTGACAGTGCTCTTTTAGGGGGGAGGAGAAAACAGCTATTAGTGCATCAGAAATACTGGTAAACAGATTAAACCTGAAAGGCCAATATATTTTATGCTAGTTATTATTGTATTGTTTAGTATTAAATTGTATTTAAAACATGTTAACCTGGAAAGCTATACGAGAGAGCGAGAATATGTAGAAAAATGAGCAATACTGGTCACTATTTTTATATGTTTTTGGCAAGACAATGTTGGTATGCCAAAAACATGAATGTTTCTAATAACAATACTAGTCACTATTTTTTAATATGTTTTTGGCAAGACAATGTTGGTATGCAAAAGCATGAATGTTTCTAATTGCTGGGTATGTAGTTTAATATCATGCCTCTGATGCCAATACCACTACATACTTTTAAAGAGACATAAGAATTTTCTAAGATTTTGCTTGATGTTAACGTTACTAAATTTGTAGATTAGACCAAATGTACTTTACAGTCTTTGTATGTACAAACAGAAGAATTCAGTACAAATGAAATTAATGTCTAATACTAGATTGAAATGCATGGGTAGTAAACAATCTGTGTAGATACATACTGTATAGGACACACTGTAAAGTAACAAGTTCAAAAGTAATTTGTCAAGTTGTAATTTTATCACTGGTTTTTGGACCACCATTTTATCCATACCAGTATTGGTTACCCCAGTTAGACGAAATGTTCTTACAGTTTCAATGTAATTTTAACCATAACATTGTGGTCATATATATGAACTGTCAAATGTTATGGTTAAAATGACATTGAAACTGTATATTTTCAGCACTAAATAATGCTTACAGTAGCACACAGTTCTTGTCTCTTATAGGATTAATAAAAGTAAACAGTTAATTCAACAGTTCAAAAAGGTAAGCTGTGTAAAACGTATAGCAGACAAAGCTCATAACTGGTGAACTATTTTCACAAGATGATCTGCAAGAAAAAAGTTGTTAGATACACTCAGTTTTGGTAGTAATACTTATAGAGCTGTGGTAGTGGTGCTGCGGTCGCATTGTCGCCTCACAGTAAGACATTGTCCTGTTTGATTCTCAGCTAAAGCGTCTTCTGTGTGGAGACATGCGTGAATGGGCGTACCTTCGTTGAAGGTTGTGTGTCAGGGCTGGCAACTCGGTACGTAAAAATCTACTGCCAATCATTAGCGGACCGGAGTTCAGCTGTGGCGACCCATAACCGGGAAAAGCCGAAAGATACAACTTAATAACATTGTATGTAAAACTGCATTTTGACTTGTATCAAAAAAAGGCTAAAGGTTTTGTTTCCTAATGTGTTTTCTATATAATCTGATCAAAAATACATAGTATAAAGTGTTTTGAGTATGTTTTCACACTGAGCTAATCGGAGGAAGGGCACTGAGCAAACTGATCTGTGATATATAACATTAAGTATCCTGTTTTTTTGCTTATTTTTACCTACAGGTTATTTATAGCACTTTTATTGTCTGCTGCATACTTTTCTAGCTAGTTTCACTGTGTGTGAGGTATTAACTGGAAATTTTCTGCATTTGTTAAACATCTGTTTGGGTTTGTTTGTTCTAATTTCGTGCCAAGGAGTGAATCATATAACATATTTGTTTGCAGTTAAAAGCATTCTCTAGAGTCTCCTTGCTCCTTTATCTGTTTAAAACTTTCATTTAAGGGCTCACTGTTGCTTTTCTGCTGTGATAAACATTTCTGCCTAAGTAATGTGGTTAGTTGTAGCATTGGCCATATTCAGACGTGTTTTGTGCCTAGTTGTTTGTTGGTAGAGGCTGTGTGTCTGAGCACGTTACATGCCATTTTAGTTTAGCCAAAGCCATTCTTGCATTTCAGTGAGAGGGAAGTGTTTATGGTCATTGGCTGATTGGGGTTACCTGGACTACGGCTTGGAGTAAGCACCTCATTGGTTCTTTCGACCTTTTTTTAAAGTTGTTTCAGGTTTCAACTTTCTGTTACTTAAGAAGTTAACTTGTGAGTGTTTCTGCCATTTCACACTGAGCTAATCGGAGGAAGGGCACTGAGCAAACTGATCTGTGATATATAACATTAAGTATCCTGTTTTTTGCTTACTTTTATAAGTTATTTATAGCACTTTTATTGTCTGCTGCATACTGTTCTAGCTAGTTTCACTGTGTGTGAGATTTTAAAGTTGTTTCAGATTTCAACATTCTGTTACTGAAGAAGTTAACTCGTGAGTGTTTCTGCCATTTCACACAGAACTAATCAGGGGAAGGGCAGTGAGCAAACTGATCTGTAATATATAACATTAAGTATCCTGTTTTTTTCTTCTTTTTCTGAGTTATTTATAGCACTTTTATCATCTGTTGCATATACTTTTCTAGCTAGTTTCACTGTGTGTGAGGTAGTAACTGGAAACTTTCTACATTTGTTAAGCATCTGTTTGGGTTTGTTTGTTCTGATTTTCTGCCAAGGAGTGTATCAAATAACTTATTTGTTTGTAGTTAAAAGCATTCTCTAGAGTCTCCTTGTTCCTTTATCTGTTTAAAACTTTCATTTAAAGGCTCACTGCTGCTTTTCTTCTGTGATAAACATTTCTGCAGTTTTTTGTCTATCTAAGTAGTGTGGGTAGTTGTAGCATTGCCATATTCAGGCTTGTGTTTTAGGCCTAGTTTGTTGGTAGAGGCTGTGTGTCTGAGCACATGTTCCAGCCCATCTTAGTTTAGCCAAAGAGATTCTTGCATTTCAGTGAGAGGGAAGTATTTATGTTCATTGGCTGATTGGGGTTACCTGGACTACGGCTTGGAGTAAGCACCTCATTGGTTCTTTCGAGCTTTTTTTTAAAGTTGTTTCAGGTTTCAACTTTCTGTTACTTAAGAAGTTTACTTGTGAGTGTTTCTGCCATTTCACACTGAGCTAATCAGAGGAAGGGCACTGAGCCAACTGATCTGTGATATATAACATTAAGTATCCTGTTTTTTGCTTCTTTTTACAAGCTATTTATAGCACTTTTATTGTCTGCTGCATACTTTTCTAGCTAGTTTCACTGTGTGTGAGATATTAACTGGAAATTTCCTACATTTGTTAAGCATCTGTTTGGGTTTGTTTGTTATGATTTTTGTTTTGCAGTGGTACAGCAGTTAGCATTGTCGCCTCACAGCAAGATGTTCTCACGTTCGATTCTCGGCTGGAGTGCCTTCTGTGTGGAGTCTGCATGTCCTCCCCATGGTCGAGTGATGTTAAAGACATGCAGGTAGGTGCATGTGTGAATGGTCATGCCTTCTTTGAGGGTTGGGCATCAGGCTGGCAACTCGGCACCATAAAAATCCACTGCCAATCATTAGCAGATGGGAGTTCCACTGTGGCGACCCCTAACCGGGAGAAGCCGAAAGACTTTTAGCCTCCCTCCCTATTGGTATCCTGTTCTTATACTTGGTGGCTTTGCAGTTGCCCACCCCTACTGTAAATATGATCTGGGACACTCCTCCCAGTCTAGTGTCATTACCTCATTCTAGCTAATACAGAGAGAACATTTGAGATGGCCAACCCACTTAGTTTCTTAACCTTAAATTATTTTCTGCTCCTCCTTTCTCCCTTTCCACTTTACAAAAAAAATTAAGCTTGCTTCCTGCCTTTCCTGTAAGTAGTCTAGTCCAGATACAGATTTTCTGTATCCATGACTGATTGTCAGCTTCTGAGCCCCAAAGCCTTTCTGTGTTGGAGGAAAGCCTTCTAGCTTATCAGTGGGAGTGGTACACACTAGGTAAAAAACACACTTTATGCATCGCCACTTCGCTAGGGTTAAACTATTCCCAGAGCCATAAAGTTTTTTAGTTTTAGCAATCAAATCTGTTTCTTTGAGCTCAGCACTTGTTCAGAACTCATTGTAAGCACTAAATAAGCTACAAATTACTACAGCACTCAAACTTTTCTCACTTGTCAAGAAGAAAACAGTTTTTAGTACTTAATGAATAAGCACCTATCCAGGCATGTCTAAGGGTCAGCTCCGGTGTTTTTTCCTGTCTACCTGATGAATCTGGGCATCTTGGGATAGTGTAACAATTGCCTCATGTACACAGACAACCCTCTCCTCCTACCACCCAATACTACAACCTGTGAGAGATGCAATTATATAGCCAAATTGGAAGCAAAGCTCTCTTCACCCAAGACAGGACAAGACAGTCAAGAGAAGAAGGTAAACACTTGCACCACACCACACTCATCACATAGTCCCTCAAAACCTACACCACCAAAACACACACTCAGAAACACAACACACACACACCTACATTTGCGGAGGCTCTCAATAAAAATCTGCCCAAGAAACAGGGACCTCCATAGCAGAAAGGCAAGCAACCTCCACCCCCCCCAATACAACCCAAATGACACATAACCCACAAACTCAGTGTACAACTCAATCACAGCCCGTAAGGCATAACAATGTACCCAGCATTCTAGTCATAGGTGACTCTATACTCAGGCATACTGATGTTCCACTCACCAGGCTAAACAAAGAGAAAGTTACTGTCAGATGCCTGTTGCGTGCCAGGATCTGCCACATAATGCACGCACTCAAGTCACTCCACAACAAGTACAAATATAACTCTGTCATTATCCATGTTGGTGTAAATGACCTGAGACGTACTTCCCTGAACTACATGAAAAGAGACACGGAAGAACTGTCAGATCTTGTAGCCCAGGCAGGTATGGCCCTAGCCCTGAGCAGCATCCCGCCATCACCCAGAATGATACCACATTACAAGGACAAAAATGATTGACTTCAAAGATTGGCTAAGCTTCTGGTGTCATTCTAAGGGGATCCAGTATTTGTCTGCCTGGGATGAAATGATTGACAGACCACGATTGCTTTGCCACAGATGGCCTGCACCAGTCACCCTTGGGATTCCGGATACTGGTTAAGGCTCTTGCCACTCCATAGTGCCTTTTTTATGTAAGGTTCAAATGACAAATTCACCACCGTAACAGGTACAACAAAGCAAAATCTGAGGGTAATGCTACTCAATGCTAAAAGTCTAAACCTCAAAATGCACTCACTCAAGGCACTCCTTAAAATGGAGAACATCGACATCTGTGTAGTGACAGAGACATGGTTTAAGGCTCCAGAGAGCACCCCTGCATTATCAGGCTATAGTTCACACCACACCTTTTGGCCACCTAACCTGGAATGAAACACTAAAGCCAGAGGCGTGTCCATATTCATTAAGGATATCCACACTTCCAGGCTAGTTGCTCAGCATAATGCAACTGAGATTATCCAAGTGCAACTAACTCTGGGCAAGACCGCAATCCAAATTGTAGCTTGCTACAGATCTCCCACCATGCCCCAGGATTCCCACTCTTCATTTCTTGATACACTGGAAAATATTAGAGTACAACCTAACACCCTAATGGGCGATTTTAACTACCCCTACCATTAAGTGGGAGAACTACTCATGATGTACCAACTTTTTTGTTCAAATGTTTTCTGGAATTCATAAATTCCAACACCTTGGATCAACTTTTCCGCACCCCCACCAAGGGCAGCAATATCCTAGACCTGGTCATTTCCAACATGGGCAACTGGTGTTCCACACCAGAGGTCAATTCCTCGTTGGTCAGATCTGACCACAAGCTAATCACCCTAGACATCCACATCCCAACCCCACCCCCTATAGGGAAACCACCATAAAAACTTCTCCAAAGCCAACTTCCTGCTTCTTAAGATAGAAGTGGCAAACTTCACAACACCCATGCAGATGGACAACAGAGGTATGACTGCTGAATCCTACACAAATGCACTTTATAAGCACTTACATGAGTGCATGGAAAGTACTATAACAGAAACAAGATGCTATCCTCCAAAAAAAGGAAGCCAATCTGGTGATCCACTACCATAAACAAACTCTACAACAGAAGAGAGAAACTGTTGCAAAAAAGAGTAAAATCCCATGATTGGAGGAACACTCTGGTCAGCCTCAGTAAGAAGCTGAGATCCCTCATAAAATCTTCCAAAGCTAGTTACAAAAACAAAATTACCACTGATTCTACAGACAACCACAAAGCATTCTATAGCTATGTCAAGAATCTCAATGGCAACACTCAGATCTGCTCTGAGTTACAGCACAATGACACTAAATATACAGAAACAACTGATATTGCCAACATCCTGGCAGATAGGTTCAGTGCTAACTTTACCCCCCCCCCCCCTCACCTTCTAAAGGGCCCATCTCTATACCAGAAGAATACAAAGTTCCTATAATCATGGCTGACAGTTAAAAACCACACTCTCCAAAGACAAGAACACAGCATTCATGGGACCTGACAACATCCCAGGCTGCGTTCTACATGAATGACAGAACAAACTGGCACCCCACCTAAGTACCATGTTCAATCACAGCCTTACCTCAGGCTTTGTGCCCACTGAATGGTGCACAGAGACAGTTATCCCACTCCACAAAGGGGGAAGCACCACAGGCCCTGGGAACTACCACCCTATTAGCCTGATGAGCCTGGTCTGCAAGGCTATGGAACATATCATCATGGAACTTATAAACAATGACATTGGTAATCTCCAAACTCTGAATCCCAACCAGTTTGGGATTGTAAAAGGCAGATCATGTCTCCTAAACCTGATAGACTTCTTTGAAGCAGTCATCAAAGCTGTAGATGAGGGTAAGGTGGTTCACACAGTATATCTAGATCTCGCCAAGGCTTTCAACACCATTCCCCACTCTGGAATTATAGATAAACTCACTAAACTAGGTACAAATCCCTATGTCACAAGACAGGTTGCCAACTGGTTCACTGAAGAAAACCCACACTGTGAAAGTAGCAGACTCCAAATCTGACTTCAGACCAGTGACAAGTGGAGTAACACAGGGTTCAGTCCTGGGTCCTCTCTTGTTTGGTAGCTACTTCTCTGAAGTACAGGCCAACACAGAATGTCTTTGGCTAGTGAAGTTCGCAGATGATTGCAAACTAGGAGCCATAGTTGAAACTCCTAACGATGTGGACATCCTACAAAAAAGCCTCACTGAGACAGATGCCTGGTGTCAAAGCCATGGCCTCAAGCTCAGTGCCAAAAAGTGCATTGTCATCCCTTTTGATAAAAACTCTGTACCCATGAACTACCACATAGGCGATAGTCTACTTAACACCGAAAGTGTGATAAGAGACCTTAGGACACAGATGGACAGTAGTCTCTTCTTTGATAATCACATCACCACAGTAGTCTGGAAATCCTTCTATGTGGCACACCTCATCACAAAAGGTTTCTCATCCAGGAAAAAAGAGGTCACTGTTCCCCTCTACTCGTCACTCATTAGACCCATTATAGAATACAACACCTTTCTTGGTATGTAACTCGCAAGACATCTACAACTGAAAAGGCTGCAGAAATACCTCACAAAGAAGATTACTGGCCTCAAACAAATGCCCTATGCAGACCGTCTCAAAAAACTCCAGCTTTACTCCATCGCATATCTCCTACTCAGAGGCAATCTCTGCCTAACATACAAAGCTATGTCAAACCCAGACCTGCTGGAGATGCTCCACTTAAAGAAATCCCAATCCCTCTGAGCTACATGCTCTAGGGACCTAAACCTTGTCACCACAATAAATAGAACATGCTGGAGGGATAGATACCCTAGCCATGTACATTATGATATGATATGTGATATGAGGAGAAAGATAAAGGAGTCCCATGGACTAACTGTGGACTAGATCATTTCTCAGTGACAGACCCTGTGTATGAATCAGGGCAAAGTAATTGCTGCACCTCATTTATGCATGAAGCAAAAAAAAAACTGCAGCAAGGGTGGCCTCAGTGACTGAAGATTAAATTTGACACTGTCTGATTGAGGGATTACTTCTGAAGCAGAAGAATGGACCTGCTCAGTTTGTCCAATAAAGTCTCTGGGCTATGCATTGCTATGAGAAAGAGTACGGAAGACATCACCCACTGCCACATTCTTGTGGGCTCTTGGCATAGTGGTTATGAGCAGGTTCTCTCTTGTTTGTTGATGTACCAGACTACTGCCATGTTGTCCATCTAGATGGAAGTCACACCCTCAGGGAACAAGTCCTGAAAAGCCTGCAATGCCAGGAGGATTGCTCTCATCTCCAACAGACTGATGTGAAGACTGACTTCCTTGTGTGACCAAGAACCTTGGACCATCTTTCCTTTGAAATATCACCCCCACCCCAAGAGAGAGGCATCTGTGGTTACTGTGGTTATTGGAGGAGATGGGAAAGATGGCCGACCTTCCAGAACTGCTGATGAGGTCAACCACCACCTGATGTGATAGCTGCAAACGGGCATTAGATGAAGTACAGCATGAAGAAGATGTGAAAATTGGAACCAATTTACTTATATGATCCAATGAAAAACTCATGTGGTATCTCACAAGGAAATTAAAGTAATCATTGAAGCCATTAACCCTAGCAGCCGGAGTACTAGTCTTGCAGGAAGTGATGGATGTTGGAGAACCTGAGCAGCTACTTCATGCAAAAACAAGATCCTAGGTTCTGGGAGTTTAGCTATTTCACTGCTCATATCTAGGTGGCATCCTATGAACTCTATTTATGTGTAGGAGTCAAATTACTCTGACTGGTTGATTCTAATCTCCAATTACTGAAATAAGTGTAACAATAAATCCCAATGTTGGGACCAGGAGATCCCTAGTTGGGGCTGTGAGGTGCCAATCATCTAACTTTGAGAAGCCTCAGAACCCTTGCAGCCTGAGATGCACTGCCATACATTGGGTAAACACTTGGGGGGGGGCTTGTGATTAGACCAAAGGGCAGTGCTCTGAATTGGAAAAGATTGGCTCCAGGCTGGAAAATAAGAAATCTCCTGGATTGTATCACAATCTTGACATGGTAGTAAGCATCCCGGAGGTCTACAGAGCAAATCCAGTTGTCCTGTATCAGGAGAGGCAGAATGGACTGAACCATGACCATCTGGAATTCTGTCTGTTTTACATACTGACTGAGGTGATTTATGTCCAAAATTGGTCTGAGATCCCCTATCTTCTTAGGAACTAAAAAGAACCTGGAATAGACACCGGATCTTAACTTGTTTGCAGGATCTGTTGGATGACTCTTTTTCTGACAGCTTTAAGACATCTGCTATTACATATTCCATCTGATTGGGTGACACAGCGGGAATGCTTCTCTTCTCTTCTGAGGAATAGGGGAAACAAAGGGAATAGTGTAAGCTCTGCCAGTCATCCTTGGCACCCATGTATCTAATGTGATGGCCTGCCAGGACTGAGGGTGCTGGGTGCAGGGATAAGCACCCCCCTGACTGCCTCCTGAGTGTGGCAGTCAGGCAGTCCTTCAGAAGCACTGGAAGGATTTCTCAGTAAAAGGAATACAAAATCACTGGTTATGCAGTCTGCTTCTGCCTCTGTGGTGATGTCCACTAAAACTGCCCTGTTCTGCCCCAGAAAGGTCTGTCTACAGGCACATCCTAGATAAACTCTTGAGATTTACTGAACCACATCTTTCTACCTCTTGGGTTTATGGAAACAGCCTTCTGCAGGGTGGAGAAGCAGATTCCTATGGCAGACAGAGTCTTACTATTTTGTTCACTCCTGGTAAAGATCTCAACCTTTAGTGTGCACAGTGTTAAACCATCAAAAGTGATGTTGAAGAAGGAAGTCTTGAAGCTTTCTGCAAAATCACAAAATCACAAGCAGGTATGCTGGCAGATGGCTATACCTGTTCCTGCTGATCTAACCATACCATCAAGCTGCATTAGAAAGCAGACACATGGATCCATTGGACATCAATTGTATGTTAGACAACTGGAACTCCAACGTTTTCTGGATCTTAGTTGGTAGGTTATCCAAGAAAGTCTTGGTGAGTTCCATGGTCAAGTTCCTCTGAAAACAAGTCACTTGGGCAAGGCAGTTTAGCACTCAAAGTACAGAAGTCACTGATGCTATGTCCATTTCCTGAGCCTGTTCAATTCTCTAGACTCCCTGTTAGGAAGATGGGCAATATACTCTCCTCCGAGGGTTCCTTCTTCATGGCTGCCACCACAACCAAGGCATCTACCAAGGGAACCTTGCTCCAGTATGCTCTGTTCTTTGGTGTGACCAATATTTTATCCAGTTTCTTTGCAATGTCTCCACCACATCAGGATCCTTCCAAGCCTACTGAGCTACAAGGCCTATGGATGCATCAGCAGGAGGTATCAGTCAGGATGTAGAAGAATCAGCTCCAAAAGCTTCAGGGAACACAGACTCCTCGGGGTGGGGGTACATCAGTGGGCCAACCCCCCTTGTTTTCATCAATGAAGGGATTCTGGGGACCCTTCACCATCATCCAAGTCTGTGTCTTCTGTGACTGACACTGGAGGAATCCAAAATTTCTATAATTTAGGACCCTATCTCAATGGAGCTTCTGGAGAAAGATTAGAATCAGACTGGAAGGAAGCATGGCAAACAGCCCAGAGGCTGAATGAAGCAGACTGTCTCTGTCCATCCAGGTATGTGGAGTAAAGAGGAAGTGTCCAAAAGGGGTTATGATAGATCAGAGCAAGTGGAAAACATCTCTTCTCCTGGTCTGGTAAGAACTTTTTCAAATGCATCAAAAGCCATTGCAGCAATCTGAGCCGAAGAGACAACCTTTCAATTCAAACAGGATGTGGGAAAAGCCTCCTCTTCCCCAACTTGGCTCAGCTCTGAAGCTGACAATGGAGCTCAGCCATCTAGTGCTGGGGCTCTAAGAGGAAAAGATGGATCTAAATGATATGGAGTCAACTCAACCCCCTCAAGTTGCTGCTCCAAGACTCATGTGAATAAAACAACATCAGAGTCGAGAGAGTAAGGGACAATGTCATAGTTGAGACAAGGGTGCTCCTAATAGGTTCTGACCTGCAGGTCTCTGATCCAATGGTTGGTATAGGAGATACTAATGGGGGGTAAGTTAGACCTGTACCCAATATGCCCAGAGAGGATGATGCATCCACAGAACTCTCTGGATCATCATCTCTACATCTGCCTCATTAAGGTTCTTCAATGAACAAAAGGTTCTCGATGATGAGACCACTGAAGGTGGTCTGGAAAATTGTCTCTCTTATAGAAATCTTGAATGCAGCCAAGGACTTATTGGCTTTGGATAAAAATGAGGAGGTAGCATAGGTGAACAGATCCAAGAATGGGTCAGAACCATTTGTTTCAACACTTTTGGTGCCAGACCCAAAAGTTCAGATGGATCTGGAGACTGTTTTCTGGCTTTATCTGACCTCTTGTCAGAATCCTTTTCTTTCTCCTTTTCCTTACCCTTGTCTTTATCCTCCTGTCTAGATTTTTCCATTCTTTTGGCTGGGAAATCAGACTGAGGAGTGGTTTCTGACTGGACAGGTATATGATCTTTCATGACTAGCGTATCCTTGTGTCCCTATAAGGCCCTGGTACTGCATGAGGCACAAGCATTCCATTCAACATCCAAATATGCTGCTCTCAGGCAGTACACACACAGAGAAAGTAGATCCAGATGAATCTTGTGGCTGCAGGCTGTACACTTTTTAAATCCTGGAACTCTGTCAGCTATAAATCCAAACAAGGAGACCTAATGCAAAGCTCCATGAATCCACTATAGTTAAATCCCCAATACAATGATCCTAAGGAAACAATTTCTAATTCTGTACCAGTCTTTATAAAAATAACAGCAGGAAATAATATCATGAAGAAGAGATATAAAGCTATCAAGTTTGAAACTTTGTAAGATACAAGTTTTTCTTTCTTTTATTTTAATGGGAGGGAGGAGAAAAATATCAGGAAAGGAAGTAAAACAGAGAAATATGCCAAGAAAAGCATGGATTAGGGAGTAATCACAGCCCTGGATTCACAACTTCTAAAAGGTATCAAGGTTGGATCTGATAATCCAAAGTTTGAGGTTAATGAAAAAAGATAGCAGATCTTTCATTATACTCAGTAGCCTACAGGCTACTCTAAGGTGACCAGTACCTTGGCCTGTGTGCCGTGAAAGACTCAGTCCTATTTGGTTTTCTCTTTCTTTGCAAAATCAGTGGCTCTTCAAAATTTCCAGCAACAAATACACAAGATTCACTGGAGAGCAAGATTAATGCACTCCCAATCTATGGAATAAGTTACTACCACAGATTAAATAAAGTACTACTATGACTACCTTTAAGGCTAGTTTTTTAAGACTGAATAGGTAGACAATTTCCACCGGATTGTAATATATGGCTTGGTTCTTTTTTTTTTTTTTTCTTTTTGTCTTTTGTTCCTTCAGACCTCATCTTTACTGGCTCAGCCACAGTGCCTCATCAGCCATCCTACTGCCCCCCAGACTTATTCTGGTATTGCTGGGATCAGTGGATCCCAAGGGCATCCTGGGGACTTGTCTCATTTGTGATTCCATTTGGGGTGCTGTTTATGTCCTATCTACGCCCTTTCCCGACTGCCTCACACTCATTGATTTTATCTAAGGGCAACTCCCCTATTTGGACCACATCTCCCCTTAGAAAGCTTTATCAATGAACAGCCCTCCTCCCACCCAGGATGGGCACTCCTATCTCTGTCACTCCATCAGTAAACCGATACACTAATAGAACCTGGGTCGGTTGGGCAGCAGTAAGGCCTTGCTAAGCATATTTTACTGGGCAGATATGATAGGTAAAATGAAGCAAGAGTGAGGGTACTGCTAAAGAAAGTTTTACAAAATTTAATTCAGCCCAAAGATGGTGTGCAATACAGAAGCTGACTATGACAGAAAGACAAGAGAGAGGACGAAACTGTTAAGCCATGCTTTTCACATATGTGGAAGTATAGGAATCATTTTTTTAAGGATGAATATTCAGTCTCACAGAAGGAAACACTGTGCTTAAGGTTTATGTAGTTACTGGTATAAGCTAAAAATGATGAGAAAAGGCTGGGTTTGTTTGAGAGGGAGTAGCTAATAGATCTGTTATAGAGAGCTTTCTTGTGGTAGCAAAAGCCAAAGTGATTTGCTGTGTGTGATCTGAATCTAGTTTTGGTGCAGGACTTTTTTTTTTTTTAACCAGAACCAATGAGGTAGTTACTACTGTCCCAAAAGACCTTTGAACTGTTGGTGGATTCTGATTAGTGAGTGTGGCAGTACATACTTTTCCTATTAGTTATTACTTATGTCTGAATGCACAATACAGTTGCTATTACCAGGGTGTTTTGGCAGCATGGTAATAATCCCAGGACTGTCTTGTTGATTCTTTAATGCCTTAATCTTTCTGGTGAGCCAAGGGATTAATTTTTCTCATGCAGTGGGCTAAGCTATTCAGTTCATTTATGAACAAGTTGTTAAAACAAGACACTGCCTCATTAAATCAGAGTTTTAAAAATGGGGTTTAGTTATATCTCTCTAAAAAGTCTGCAAAGAGTTATGGACAGGTATGGTACTTCTGACCTGTTTAAAATGTTGGACTTGAACTCTGGTACACAGCAAAATCATAATTGCTAGATGATGATCACTTGTGAAGTTTAACATTACTGATACATGTCAGAACTCCAGCTCAGAATCTAGGCAATGATATTATGTTTGCATGATGCTTCACTCTTGTTAAGAAGGAATGTGCTAGTACAAGCTAATGTTGGTGATAATCCATGCGAGAATACTGCTAATAGTAGTAAATGGAACATCCGGGGATTCACAGACAGGTAGTGTTTAATGGTTTATTACTGCTGTTAACCTTCACTACAGAGACAATACATTAATCCAAGTTGCTCTATGAGATTCAATGGTTAAAAATAAAACTAGCTAAATTGTCCCTAGTTAAGAAAGCCATGCCTCCAGTCCCCTGCCACCCTTCTTAACAGACTGATTGAAGCAATGTATGTTGCACATAAAAAGGAAAATTTCAGTATCAAAAATGTGAATCTTGAGCCAGGTTTCAACCACCTAAGAAGATTTACTGTAATGCTAAGACTATGGGTATTCAGCTGGACTACTCCAAGACCATATGTAGATTCAAAAAGGATGTAACACTTTGTCTAGTATGATATTTAGAATATGAAGCCCAAGATTTGGGTCAATATCACTACATGAGATAAAAGGTTAAGATTGGTAGGTACATTTTGTGTTATATACATTGTTTGAATATTCTTACGTAGTGTCTACAATTGTTATAAATAACTGAGTTATAAAAGGCATGATTTGACTTAAAGTCACAAACTGCTAACATACATTCATGTATGTATATAACTTATTTTGATGTTTTATGTCGTTCTAATGTCTCTATAGCACTCCATGCAGTCATTACTAATTTTCACTTTGTATGCACTCAAAATGTCCTGATGTGGATGGACATATTGGAATTATTTTTTAAGTAGTTTCCTTTTCCCCATAATACATATCAGTCCTTAGAATATGACTATCTTGCCCAACACTGTTATGCCAGATTTTGTTTGCATTTACTTTGAAATGCACGACTCAGGATTATTAACAGTTTTAGGATACTTTGAACAGGCTGTATTAAACTTTCTTCTTCAGTGACATTCCCTAGCTTGTTTTTTTTTAATCACCTTTATTAAATTATAACAAGACATGGGCAGCATACCTCACAACTGTACAGATTTCAGATTTTTGCCTCATATTTTTGGTCTGTTCATCATATAATTTGTGATTTTCTGGATTTGTGGGAAATCACTGAGGACTGAATTCACTAAATAATTAGTCATTTGAGGTTTCAGACTTCATATCCTTCAGAAAATGCATGGTAACACAAGACCTTTGATTCTAGCAAATTTCTAAGTTTATAAGAGCAATATTTAAAATGTGTCCCTATTTCTTGGAGCTTTATCCCCCCTATTATTTTTGACTTTGTCCATATATACATATATATATATATATATATATATATATATATATATACAGATAACTAGATAATATATAATATATATATATATATATATATATATATATATATATATATGATCCTCCCACAGTTCTCTTGTAAAATGCTTTTCTAGTCTCTCTTCCTCCTCTGACTGATTCTTATAGTATATTTTATATGCCCTAATTATCCCCTTTGTGATAGCAGCTTCTGTTCTAGATTCAACTAAAATCTCTACCAGAGCAGGTTTTTCACTTGGTACTCCTCTATCCCTTTCAATGCGCCTGTACTTTCATAACAACACCTGATAGGTAAAGGCAGTCTTTAACCCACAGTTCAAGCTCCTTATTGGTCTCATCCCACTCTATTACATTTGCCTCTCTATGCGTTTGCTCCCAATACACTGGTTCCTTACCAATTTTTTGTCCAATAAATTCCAGCCCTCTCTTGCCTATTTTCTGTACCTCTACTTGCAGGGATCCCTATTGGCAGAATCTTTTTTTCTCAAGTTCCATGTTGGCTTAGTTATTAAAATACTTTCTGCAACTTTATGAATATAATACTCTGTATTATGGTTATTATTCACCTTAAAGATCTGCATCTATAATCTCCACCATCCTTATTTCTTTAGCTGTCTCCCTCCCCACTTCATCTTCATCCCTTTCCCCTAGAATTATAAAATTTTCCTTGTGTTATGTACATGAACATGGGAAGAGACTAAAAGATAATACAAGAACTGAGAAAGTGTAGCTCTAAAATCTGTCTTCAAATTAACCAATCCTAAACCCCTTTATTTTACTGGCAGGATCAACTTATCCCACTTAACTACTGCCCTCTATCCTTTTCAGATAAACTCCTTCAACTCTTTATTAATTATTGTCCACAATTTATTCTCTGTTTGATAAAATATGCCTGAACCATATATAAAATTAAAGGAACTAAAACATTTTCACTGCATGTATCTTACTATCCATAAACAAGAGCTTCCACTTTCTCAGCTCTTGTATTATCTTTTAGTCTCTTCCCATATATCCTTAGTTGAAACAACAGAAGCCTTTTAATTCACACTTCTTTGTAATTCATCTTTATCATGTCCCCATAAATATGGGTACTGCTGACCCAAGTCATGACAGAATACATCATTTACAGCTATGACCTTTGCATTATCATTTCTCCCATAGCTGGCTGATTGGTTTCTGACAGCCGCCTTCTTTCCAGCTCACTCTGCTCTTTTTCCTTCCACAGCTCTACCTCCCCTTCCTGTTCCTTGTTACCCTTCCCCCTTTTCTGCACTCTTTCCTGCCCCTAGTTTATTTAGTGACGCTGTTAGCCGTGGCGCCATCTTTAAGTTTTCCCCACTGCATCCTACGCAGATTGACCTGTCATAGGCTGCTGGCTTCGCTGTTGTACGTGTTGCATTCCAACCCTTCTCTACTTCCATTGAAACCTTCCTAATAAGGGATTCTACAGAGAAACTCTACAAAAACCCATGAAGAACGCTGCTAAAACCTCATAAAGAACCTCAAACAACCCCTCTCAAGATATCTACAAGTCTATATGTGTTGCATTCCAACCCTTCTCTACTTCCATTGAAACCTTCCTAATAAGGAATTCTACAGAGAAACTCTGCAAAACCCCACAAAGAACACTGCTAAATCCCCACGACGAACCTCAAACAACCCCTTCTCAAGATATCTACAAGTCTGTACATGTTGCATTCCAACCCTTCTCTACTTCCATTGAAACCTTCCTAATAAGGGATTCTACAGGGAAACTCTGCAAAAATCCACGAAGAATGCTGCTAAAAACCCACGAAAAACCTCAAACAACCCCTATATACAAGTGTATGTACTGATATCTGTAAACCTAATTTTCTACCTGTGCTCACTACTATAGTGACTGTACTTTTCCCCGCGCTAGCCAAGCAGCCTACCAAGCCTTTTTGGTTTATCCCTCAACTCTCTTACCCTCTACGCTATTTGACCCAGGTATTTTTTGTACCACTAGGGGGCGCTGTCCCCCCACTTAACTACTAGACTACTTTTTTTTCCTACTCTGTCCTAACTAGCCCTACTTTTTTCATTTTCTTTCCCTTCTGACCTGCTTACCCTGTGCTGTACTCTACTACCTTTCTCCCCCCATACCCTCCTGCCTACTGCTCAGTATTTCTCCTACACTTAACATTTCTCCCATAGCTGGCTAATTGGTTTCTGACGGCCACCTTCTTTCCAGTTCTTCCCGCTCCGTTCGCCCTGCGGGCTCACTCTGCTCCCCTACCCTGCCCCCAGTTCCCACCCACCCCCAGTACTCCTACATTTATAGTCCATAAAAGATCCTTCCCCCTCCCCAAAATCCAATACTTCCATACATCTGCTCCTCCCCTTCCTCCCTCCTACCTGCCAATCACTATCACAACTCCCCACCCACCTAAATTCCATTATCCTCCTCTCTAATCCACCTAGATAAATTCCCCCTACCATGCCTTCTCTCTTCCACCTATCTTCATTTACACATCTATCTATATCCTATTCCTACTCCCTCTATACCAAGCCACCTCCTATACCCACGTCCAACTACACCTTTCCCCCTCTTCCCCCTACCCCCTCCACCACACACTTTCATAACATTTCTGCCTCTTTACTTCAATCCTACCCTCTTCTCCATTTCAAAGTAAAGCTTTTTCCCATCTCAATTAAATACTACAAACCTAAACCTATACACTATCACACACAACTCTCAAAGACCAAACCAAAAGTAATTCTTCCTTGCTTAGCTGTGGACATACACCCAAATCCTGGACCAGATACTGCTTCTAGCCCCCACCACCCTATTGCTATTAATAAATCCAACCTTAAATACCTCAAATTCCTCACCATCAATGCCCAAAGTCTAAAAAATAAATTAACCCTCTTTTATTCTTGACTAAATCACAACTCACCTGACATTGTAGCCATCTCTGAAACCTAGCTAAAATCACAGATCAGTGACTCTGAATTCCTTCCCCCCAGATTTCAATCTCTTATATTCAACCATTTAAATAGAAGAGGCAGTGGTGTAGCCTTAATCTACTCCAAACTAGCTACCCATTACTCCATACTCTAATCCCATCCCTTCTTTCAACAATGCAGAACTAGTAATTGGCCTATTAAAAATAAATAACCATAAAAGCATCTGCATTATATCTCTCCATATTCCCCCTGGTAGCAACACCACTATCCTAGAAGAAATCCGCTCCTGGACCTCCTCTAATATTAAGCTAGAGACCTATATACTTGGAGATGTAAATACTGATTGGAACAAAATCAATAACCCTAATCCCACCATATCAATCAACCTATTTAACTACACCCAACTAACTAATTCCATTACCAGGCCTAACAAAACAAGCCCCCTGGCTCTACACTAGATTGGATCTTGGTATTCCATTATAATAATGTTATAAAATCCAGCGTTATACCTGACCCACTAGGAGACCACTTCCCAGCCTTCACCCATTGAGCTACCCTCACTTCTCCACACTCCCACCAGTACATTCATACATGTAACCTTTCAAACTTTAATCCTACTACTTTTTCTGACTCCCTTAAACAAACTAACTGGAGCCCCCTAAAAAACATTCCATTAGACAAAGCTGTTGAATTTTTCAACTCAACTTTCTTAAATGTTCTCAACTCCCTAGCTCCAATAAGAACAAAAAGAGTAAAAACTAAGACTGCCCCTTGGCTAACCAAAGATACAAAAAAAATATGCTACAAAGAGATAAAACCTGGAAACATACCTCCAACATAAACAGCATGAAATCCTACTTAAATACAAGCAACTATGCAACCTTGTCAAAAAAAAAGTCATTAAAGACAAAAAGTCTTACTACATCAAACTACAAGTAAATCATCCAAAAAACCCAAAACAATTCTGGAACTCAATTAATTTCCTTCTTAACCCAGGTACTAAAATCAACCCCTGTCCTGACAACAGCAAATCTAACCATGAAATTGCCCATCTATTCAATTCCTTCTTTACCTCCACTATTGAGGAACTGACCAAGACCTTTACCAACAATAACCCTTCTCCTCAACCCACTCAATCTTCCTCTCCCCCAACTTGCCCTCCTCCTACTTTCGAACTTAAACCCATCTTAACCTACCATATCAAGAAATTACTCTCAAAACTAAAGCCATGCTCCAATGCCCCCGACAACATCCCATCCTCCTTCCTAAAAATAGCCACTGAAGGTATTGCCCTCCCAATCCATATTATGATCAATAGATCCCTGCTGGAATCTTATGTACCCAAATTATGGCATGCTGCCTATATTCTACCTCTTCATAATGGTGGCAAAAACAATAGTGTCTCAAATTTCCGCCCCATAGCTATCCTCTCCCCAGTCTCTAAACTTCTTGAAAAATGCATCCACCTTCAGCTCATGCCTTTCCTAACCAAACACCAGCTAATCACTACCACCCAACACGGCTTCCATCCAGGACACAGTACCAACACTGCCCATCTCTCCTTCTTACACACTGTAAATCTCGCCCATGACTCTGGTAACATAGTATCAACAGTTCTTCTGGATTTATCCAAAGCATTCAATACCATTTCCCATACCCACCTACTAAACCATCTTTGCAATCTTAATCTCTCCCACAAGACCCTTTCCTGGTTCTCCATCTATCTCTCGGATAGGTCTCAGGCTGTAAAATGGGGACAAGGCACCTCCACCTTCCTTCTAACACCTACTGGGGAACCCCAAGGATGCATACTTGGCCCAGTGCTATTCAACATCTTTATTAACGACTTTCACAAAGCCATAACCAACACCAGAATTGTGCAATATGCAGATGATTCCACTTTAATTTGCTGCGCTACTAACCTAGCTGAGCAAAAATCAACTGCCAATCATTAGCGGACCGGAGTTTCCGCTGTGGTGACCCCTAACCAGGAAAAGCCAAAAGACACAAACAAACTAACCTAGCTGAGCTCCAATCAGTGACACAAACTGCTTTCTCAACCACCGAAAATTGGATGCTCCAAAATCACCTCTCACTAAATTCCAACAAATCCAAAATTCTTCTATTTTCCCCCTCCAAATCTTCCCCTATTGATAAAAACTCACTCCAAATTATCAGCCAAAACAACTCCACCATAGAGATTGTTCCCTCCGCCAAACTTCTTGATGTTACCATTGACGAACATTTGAAATTCAATACTCACATTCATCAAAACATTAAGAAAACCCATATAAAACTTGGTTTACTTTACAGAAACAGCCACTTCCTCTCTCCTTCCACCAGACTAACTCTAGCCAATACTTATCTATTACCCTCTCTCCTGTAAGGTGCTCCTCTACTTACTAACTTATCCACCACTCTCTCCTCCAAACTGGAAACCTGTTACAATAAAATCTCTAAATTGGCAACCAAAGCCAAATCCTCCTCCCATCATTGTTCTTCCCTTCATTCATTAAATTGGCTTGAACTCCTCAACCATCTATACTATCTCCAAATCACCACTGCCCATAGATTATTGTTCCAAACAACCACATGCCCTGCACTAACCAATATTCTACAACCTTATACACCCCAGAGAACCCTTAGATCTACCCACCAAAACCTAATCTCCGTCCACAAACCCAATCGTCCTGCTGGTTAGCTTCTGCTATCCTTCTCCTTAGCTAAAAAATGGAACTCGCTCCCTTCTTCTCCTCTAAAGACCTGTGACAACTTTGAAAACTTTAAAACTCAACTACATTCCTATCTTTATTCAAACAGGAAATGCAACTGTACTCTTTCTCCCAATCCACATATTGCTCTCCTCCACTTATACTCCTGGCTAACTTTCACATCAAACTAATCCTTACACTCAAATGTGGATATTATAAATTACAATAATGTAATATGTAGCCCTGATGATGTGTGCCTGCCTTTCTTGACTAAATGAAATTGTAACTTTCTTCTTCTGTATTCTACCTGTTTTAAAGTTTGTAAAGCAATTATTCTTTGTAATAATTTTTGTAACTAAACCATGTATTGCGGAGCTTTTCTCCCCAGGCCTCCACTGAAAATGGGCTCCCTGAGCCCAGTGGACCTCCCCGGTCATCAAACTGGAATAAATAAATAAAATAAATAAATTAATATTATATCCACAAAAGATTTGAACCCTTCTCAGAATGTTTCACAACACTTAGATGTATTTCTCTGGATTTGTCAAGTATAAAATATCATCTCCATATAAAGCCAATGTTTCTTGATTCCTATTATCAAGTATATCACTGAATTTCTGAGTCCCTTGTTTTCTTTGAATGGCTCTAAATATAAAGAAAAAATAAGGGAAGAGCACACTCCTGCCTGGTTCCCCTGTTCAAACACAATTTACTGGAGAAGAACCCTCCCACTTCAGTTTTTGCCTTCGATCCCTCATATATCCTCATAATTAACCTTATTATTGTATCATGGAATACAAATGCTTCCATTGTCCTACTCCTAAAATCCTAGCTTAATCTGTTGAATGCCTTTCCTGCATCAAGGCCCATCAACAACAGTGGTATTTTCTTACATTCTGCTTCCTCTGGACCATCACTGTTCTGCTAACGTTGTCAAATTTGGTTCTGCTCCACAAAAACACATTGATCCACATCTATCAATTTTTGCAACATGGTTGTCATTCTTTTAGCTATTACAGACAAACACTTTTTAATCATGATTTAAAATTGAAATGGGCCTATATGAAGCTAGGTCTGATGGGTCTTTACCATCTTTAGGTATTACAGCCATTACAGCTTTCTTCTAGGATGTTGGTGCTTCCACTCCTTTTAAAATACTATTAAATAAAACCTTACAGATCTTTATCACTTTCTTCCCTTGTAGCTTCCAAACTTCCATAGTAATACCACCTATTACAGGAGACTTTCCTGTAGATTTCTTATACATCACCATTTTTATCTCATCTCCTCCTATCCTAACTGTTAATAATTGAGCCTCATCTACCTCTATCCTAGGCATATTTAGTTCTTCCATAAACATTTCCATTAATACTTTTTCTTTATTTCCACATTTCTCTGTGTTATCCAGATTTTCATAAAGTTTCCAAAATACATCTAATACCTCTGCATGTCTAGTTATTTTCCTTCCTATAGGCTCCCTACACTTGGCAACAACACTTTCTACTTTCTTTTGCCTAAGCCATTGTGCTACAAACTTTTGCACTCTAGAGTTATAAAAAATAGTTGCTTAATAGTAATCTGTCTAAACACGTGCATATTATCGAGGTAGTCCCTTATGTTCTCTGTAGCAGTCTGCAACTGTGCTTCTTTTTCTGTGAGAATCCCCCTATTCTACAATAATTTAACCTTTGTCAGTAAATAATTCTTGTTATTTCTTAACCATATCTGTTTTTCTTTTATTTTCACTCTATTTTAAACTATAATTTAAATTTACCCACTCCATAAATACATTTTTAAAGAAGTGTCTAACTTCCCTAATAACTATTGAAAAAAATTCTCCTACTCATTCCTTAAATGTCTTTCTTTTTAACAGGTAGATGGGGAAAGTGCCAGTGTCTCATTTGTAATTCTCTACCCTACATTTTTAACTTAATTGTTATTGGCACATGATCTGAAATAGTTACTGGATGTGTGTCAAAACTTTCAATTAAATAAAATGTCACTGTAAAATATAACTTCTGTCTAGACTAGCCCAGTAATTGTACCTTGGGGAATAATATATAAATTCTCTTTGAGTTCCTACTACTGAATTCATGTCTTCCATACCAAATTATTTTCAAAAAATTGTTCAGAAAGCTACCTTCTTTTGTTATATTTCCCTTATAGGTCTCCAAGACACATCCTCTCTGTTGCAAATCAAGTTCCAGTCCTGCTTACAAGTAATATTCCCTGCTGAAAGTCGGTTTCTCCCAAAATGTTCTTAAGCTCCATAACAGCTTCCCAGTACTCCCTTACCACAACAAATCTACCATTACTATATTTTTTTTCCTCTTCTATTACTATTGGAGCTCTTTTAGCAATTAGCATAATTACTGCCATTATCCTTTGTCCCTGATATTCTGCAAACCTTCCTTATCAAATTCTCATGTTCACTTGTTTCCAAATGTGTCTCCTGTAGCACTGCTATTTGCATTCTACATTTCTTAATATAGTTCAATATTCTTACTTTTTTGTTTATACATGTGAGGTCATTTGCATTCCAAAACATGTTTAATTCAGCCATTATGCTAAGAATTTATTATTTCCACCTATTATACATGACCGCTATTTTATATGTTTATTTTCAGTTTTGTGTTATACACACCCACTAACATTTGGCAGGTACACAGTTGCTTCTTGTCATCTCCATTTGAACCTATGTCACATTTTATAAGACTTTTTGTTTTATTTAAAATATTCAAACAGAAAGACAAACATCCCCCAAGAACAAGCCTAGAAACCTATTAACTTCAAATAAACACAGAAAACTATGCACATCTTCAAATATTGAAATATAACCCTCCTTATAGGAACACATGTCCAAAATCAACAGCTGCACCCACAGGCATTAACTAACCTAAAATTAAGGTTATCCATGCTAAAGCACATGTTATAGCCTGTGCTCCTACTTTCACTAACTGCTGCATGTTCTTGTTGTATCTTTATTCCCCTCCCAGATGTAAAAAGTAGCTTGTATGCTTTCAGAAAACATTAATCTTTAGCCTAAAGAAAAAGGTGAACTGGTTAGCTTTAAATAAAACTAAATTATGACTTGTTTTAGTAAATGCATTAACTATTTAGTTACTAGAAAAGCTGGTCTCTTATTCACTTCCGGTTTCAAACTTACTTTTTATTAAGCTGCTTGTCCTTGTACTTTTTCATTTTATATTTGCCTCAGTAGACAATGTCCACAACTCTAAATGTATTACTTTCAGCTTTAGTCAGCTTATTTCCATGGAAACATACTAAAAGAATGTACTTACCAGCAACACTGAACATTAGGGTTGCTACATTTTCAAATGACTAAAGGGGACATTTTGCAGGACAAAAGTTACCCACGGCCAGTGCAAAGGATAGAACTTTACTTTTTGCCAAAACAATACTAAAGCTTATTCTTGTAGAGTTTGAATTGTTTCTGCTATTTCATATAACATTTAGGTGTCACATATACAAAAAAGAAGTAATATACTCACCATAACGTTCCATCTGTGTTGCCCATTTTCATTCTTCCTCAACTGATGGGTTTGGATCCAATTCTTTGGATTCAACCCTGTTGTTGATAAAGCTCTTGGCAACCAAAAACTCTCCAGCTTCTCCTTTACCTGTAATGCACCAACCACAAGCACCTCAGATCTTGTTTACTGATTTAACTAGAAAGGAAATATTTGCAGTCATATAGGAAGAACAGTGTATCTGCAGCTCAATATAAAAGACAGTGATGTCCTCTAATTACTCTTTCTTCCAGGAGTTTTCAAAGGATGGGGGTTGGTGGGTGGGGAGTTGCACTACAGAAGGAACCTTATGATGAGTACATAACTTCTTTATCTGATGATGTCAAATTTCATTCCATCTTTAACTGATGGGGTAAAGCCCCCAGCTACTTAAAATACTAGGTGGACTCAAGGAAGGATATGCCTGAGCACAGTTGAACCACATGATGCTCTACTTCTGGAGACCAGATCCAATTTGTAATGAATAACAAATGTATGGGGAGTAGTCCAAGTTGCTGATGTGCATACATCATCCATGGACATTCTAGACTGAAATACAGAAGAAGTTTCCATGGATCTAGTGGAATGGGCCCATAAGAGTTTTGGTAAGGTAATGCCAAATTTGTTATAAATAAATGAAATACAGTCAATCAACCACCTGGCTAATGTTACTTTGGCAACTGGCTTTCCCAATTTTACTTCTGCAAATAAGCCAAACAATTGGTCAGTTTCTCTGATGTCATTTGATCTATGTAGGTAAAAATGTAATTGTCTGTGAACATCCAATAAATGTAAAATGTATTATCCCTTGTAAGCAAATTTAGGAATGAATACTGGCAAATTAATGGACTGACTGTTTTAGATTCTGACACCCCCTTAGGAAGAACGGATGCATTAGTTCATAATGTAACTCTATCCTTGTGAAAAATCAAGTATGGAGGTTTTGAGGATAAGGCTTGAATCTCAGAAATTTGTCTAGTACCAGTAATGGCTATGAGAAAAATTGTTTTCCAAGAAATGCATTTAAGGTCACATTTGGCTGCTGGTTTGAAGGGGGAATGAATAAGAGCTTGCAGTACCAGATTTAGTTCTCATGGGGGAGTAGGGTCTTTAAAAGGAGGTATTTGAAGAAGAGTACCTTGCAAAAAGGATTTGCAGAGCTTATGAGAAGTGACAGAGGAACCCTCAAATCAAATATGAAAATTCAATATTGCTGCTAACTGAACCTTAACTGTTGAGGAACTAGACCCTTCCTTAAAACGTAGGGCCAAAAATTCAATGAAGTTATGTATGAAATCTGAGACAGGATCAACATTATTTTGATGAGCCCAGCAAACAAACTTTTCCATTTAATGGAGTAGAGTTTTCATGTAGACAGTTTACGGGAAGATAAAAGTATATGTTGTACAGGTGAAGAGAGCACAGGTTGTCTGGCTATCAATGGAATTGGAGAAGCTCAGTATGTCAGCCTGAGGTTTGATATACATGGATGGATCATGCCTGTCAGGTGAGACAGGAGATCTGGAGTCAGATCCAGAATCCAAGGTTGGTGAATTGAGGCCAAAGAAGGGGAACCAAATATGTTGAGGCCAGTAAGGTGCAATGAGGATGACTTTGCTCTTCAACATGGCAGCTTTCTGTAGGAAATTTAGAATTAACAGGATTGGTGCATAGGCATAAAGTAGACTGGGGGGGCTCAATCATGAAAAAAGAGTATCTCTCACTGATTCACCCTATGGGGGATAAGTAGGTGCTGCATGTGTTGTTTAGGAGTGATGCAAAAAGATCAAAGCAAGGCTGGCCCCACTGATGGGAAAATATTTCCATTACATTCTAGTTGAGGGACCACTTGTGAGGCAAAAGAATGCACCTGTTCAGCTTGTCTGCTATCACATTGGACATCCCTGGAATGCACGTTGCTATGAGAAAGCGGTTGGATGAGATCGCCTATTGCCATACTCTGTGCACTTTCTGACACAAGGGATATATGGTTCCTCCTTGTTTGTTGAAGTACCAAACTACTGACATAGTCTGTTTGAATTGCAATCATCCCCAAATGGAGAGCATTCTGAAGGGCCTGCAATGATAAAAGCAATGCTCAGATCTCTGGGACACTGATATGCAAGTTGTCCATGGTCACTATGGCCTTGCACTGAGAAGGAATAAATGGACAGTCTTGTACAATCTGGTTTGATTGAATGCATCACTGAAGATACCTCTTGCATGTTGGGTTATTCATACTGGAGTTGACATGGGTTGGTAAAGTATCAACCACTGTGCTGTTAGCATCCACTGTAGAATCCTCATGTAAAATCTGGCTAAAGGTACCAGTGTTATTGCCACTAACATTGATCCTAGAGCTTGAAGAATGAAGTGGGCTGAAATGTTGGTACTGCAGATCATTTTTCCTGACCTGTGGTCTTACAGTTTGAAAGATTAACTGAGGCAGTGAGGCAATTATTGACCTTATGTTGAGGAGTGCTCCTATAAATTCCAAGTTTTGAGTTGGTTCCAGTTGAGACTTTTCATAGTTTATGGTTATTCCAAGATAATAACATGTCTGGACAACCTGATCCCTTGCCTTTATTAATTGATGCCTGGCCGGCGATGTAATGAGACAGTTGTCTAGATATGGAAACAACTAGGCCTCCTTTCAGGAATGCTGGAAGGGTCTGTTAGAGAAAGAATCTCTGGACCCCTGATTTTGCAGGTCAACTCTGTTGTGTGGCAGTATCTACCATTAGAGTTCCCCCTTACCCCTAGGGGAACTTCCTCCACGTGTGTCCTGGAAAGGTCCCTGGAATATCTTGAACCACATCTTTCAACCGCCTCATTGATTTCTAGAAAAGGATCTTTGAAGGGCCAAAAAAATATGCCCCTGGCAGACAGAGTCTTTCTGTCCTTCTTACACCTGGATAATGTGTCCTTTGCTTTGGGGCCAAACAAAGAAATGCCATCAAAAGGAGCATTGATGAACAAAGAGTTGAAGGGCTCTGCAAAATCACATGAGCACATCCAGGTATGCCTCCTCATAGAAAGGTTCCTTCAGCTACATGCAAAATGAGCATGGAAAAAAATGCAGGGTAGCCAACTGAGAAGTCATGTACAATGTACTTCTTCAGAAATGGATCCTGAGAGAGTATTTGAGAGCTGCATTATCAAATCCCTCTGTAACCTTGTGAAATGTTCCAAATAATTCAATGACCTTAAGGCAAAAGTCCTTGAAGCATAGACATGCTTCCCAAACCTGTCCATTGCCCATGACTCTGTGTTGGGGGGATGAACAGTGCAAGTCTCCTCTGCAAGTTCCTTTTTAGTGGCTGCCACCATGACCATGACATCAATAGGCATGCCTTTTCCCCAAAACTGTTTGCCCAGAGGTGGTGCCACAATTTTGTCTGGTCTTCGAGGTATTGGTTCCATAGTGTTGGGATCCTTCCAGGCCCACCAAAAAATCAACTCAATGAGCTCATTGGCTGGCAGAGTCACCCAGTAAGTAGACGAGCCAGTACAGAAAGCCTCCAAGAATAGAGACTCTTTGGATGAAGGGCTGCTAGACATCCAACCACCTCTCTTTCTTAAAATCTCAAAGATGTCTCCAAATGAGACATCTTCAGGAGGTGACCATGGGGACCCTTCACCTTCATCGAAGTCTGTATCTTCTATGATCGACTCCTCTGAGGGGTCCAAGTGCTTCCTCTTACAAGTTGTCTTCTTAGGGGACGTCCTCAGTGGGGTGGTTTGGACAGGTACCAGATGACCCTGTTGAGAAGCCTGTGGTATCAGTACTGGTTGTCCCTGTGGAAAGAAGGGATGAGACTCTGGATGCAGAGCAATCAAGGCTACAGATTGAGGATCTGAGGGGTAGGAACAGTCTGTGTTGCTGAGGCAAATAATGCTCTCTCTCTCCATAGCCTCAAAGGCAGATTTCTCCAGAGAGGTAGAGGAACTTGGATCCAAAAAGGCAAGCTTCTGAACCATCTTACCCCCCGTTCCACAGATAATCTCACCAAGGCAGAAGTTGGAGCTGAACTAACCTGTGCTGAGACACAGAGACACAGAAATGGTGCCAACAACTTCAGAGTCAATTTCAACTCCTCAGATCCAACAGGGAAGCCTCAGTTATGACAGCTCTCTGGATCCGACTGAACCGAAGTGCTCAGAGCGCACTCTGAATTTGAGGATAAAGTTATCCATGGATCCAAGTAAGAAAGAGCTGTATGGCTCAGATTCAAGAACTTTGACACCACAGAAGCAATCAGAGGAGGAACTGGTAAAGGAGGTGTAATGGAAGAGTGGACCTCCTGCCCCAAAGAGGTAGGAGTCAGTAAGACACCCGTCAGACTCTGTGCCAAGAGAATCCTTCTCACCAGTCTCTCCACATCTTCTTCTGTTAAACTCTGGAAGAGTGAGCAGAAATTACAGAGGGGGACCTGGGTCTCCCCAAAATGGGTGGGGGGATCCTAGAGGAACTGGGTCCACAGAATGGGAATATCTGGTCCTAAGCTCTGTCAACTTTTTCACTGGGTTGAAAAGTTTGCATCTGATGTTTCTTTCTTTTTATGCTTCGAATCCAGTGTTGGGTTCGGATCCAATAAATCTCTCTTTTTTTGTTTTGGATCTGATGATGAGAAGTGATCTGATAACTTTGTCTTTTTTCTTTTCAGGATCCAATAGAGAGGTCAGATCTGAATGAAGTCTCTTCCTTGACTGCTCCAATGCCTTGGAGGAAGAAGAAGAAGGACTCGGAGAAAGAGAATATATTTTTTTGCATTTAGGCAAAGTAGCTTCAGATAAAGCCTCTCCAAATGAGGAAGGAAGTAGCCCTTTTAAAATCAACTTATTTTATTTCTCTCAGTGAGAGCACTGGGATTAAACCCATAATATATAGCACAATTATTTTGAAGATAAAGAGGTCTAAGACAATACACACAAAGTGTGGGCATCAGAAAAGGGAATTTTGCGCCCACACTTGAGACATTTTTTAAACCATGAAGGGCCTTTCTCCACCATAGCTGGAAAAACAGAAAAACACTATCCAGAAAAGGAAATATAGAAAGACAAGAATTTTTTTAATATAGAAAATACAAAAGGGAAAGAAAATATTAGCAATAGTAGCAATGGTATTAGATAAACTACACAGAGTGAAGAATAAAGGAAGGGAATACTAACAATAGCATTAAGAAGTACAAACTATATGGAAACTGTATGAAAGTATTAGATATCAAAAAAGGTGAAAGAATTTAGCAACAAGGTAAAGGATAAAGTAAACCAAAAATATAGAGACGTTTTAGCTAAGAAAGTTATAATACCACAAATTAAGTTACTTATCTACTTGAATCTAGTGGTCACCACGTCTTTCGTGTAAAGTGACAAATGAGATCTGAGATAATTGGGGTGGGTGCATTATGGGTAAAGGAGAAGCTCAAGAGTTGTTAGTTGCCATAAGCTTTTGACAACATCAGATATAACTGTTTTATGCAACTATTAAAGAAAACGTATGAAATAGTTTTTTGTTCTAAAATCTCAGGATATTTGCCATTTTTGGCTTCTTTCGCAGGACACAAGTACCCAAAGAGGGCTGTCCCTCTTAAAGAGGGACAGGTGGTAATTTGTTTAAGGAAGACTATTCATTACATTGTGGTTTTTCATTCAAAAGATAAAACTTTCTTAAACAAAAAAAATTGCCATAAAATTAAGCCAAGGGCATCAATCTAGACATTCACCTATGCAAACATAAAAGAAAACATTTTAACTCTACATATATTATAATCTGTGCATTTTTACACCTTATCCCCCAGCACAACCATCCAAGATTACAGTCTATTGACTCAAATGTGCCTTTGTCTGGTCTTTATTCTCTTTTTACATTTTAATGTCTACATTTCTTAAAACTAAAAAAGAAAAAAGTATTTTTTAACTTTAATATATTGCGTAAACATCACTGAAAATGCTTTGCTATGTAACATGTATATCACAAAATGTTTTATACAAATAATGCTAATAAAAATTGTTTTACTTACAGTTGCTTAGCTTTTTTTTTTTCTCTTTTTTCCTTTTAGTGTCCTTCTAAACATTAATGACATGAAGTGGGATATATTTATTTTTATTTATTTAACAGTTGTTAATCGGGAAAGTCCGACTTGGAACAAAGCCAATTTTCAGCGGAGGCCCAGGGAGAAATGTTCCAGATGCATGTCTTTGTAACGTGGGAGGAAACCGGAGCACCCAGAGGAAACCCACACGAACACAGGGAGGACATGCAGACTCCTCACAGAAGGCACCCCAGCCGAGAATCGCACCGGAGAACCTCTTGCTGTGCGGTGACAAGGCTACCGCTGCACCACTGTGCCATATATACCTGTTATCCCACACAAGTTTACCAAAAAGAAAACTCAAATCTTTCTCTGCCTCTTTTTCTTGTAAACCCATATTTCTCAAATGTCATTGATGGTTTGTAGACTCACATTAACTCACTCATTTCAGTGTTGCTGGTCTTCTTCCTTTTCATCTGTATCTCCAAACCCCAGACTCTGGTTCAAGTTCAAGGCACTCCCAATTCTTCAAGTCAACCTCTGTTCTTTTTCTGTTTTTCAAGCATTTTCCTTTGCAACACTGGAAAATGTTTCAGTGGCAGTCCCACTACTAAATTTATGAGGAATGAGAAGCAGAATCCCCTGCTCACCCCTTGTTGGAGAAGCTTTTCTATTCACCCCTTAGCCTGTTCAGCATCAAAAAATGACTTTTATCCTCTAGGAAAAAAAATATTCTGAAGACAGCTGTTTGCAGCAGCTTGAATCTCTCTTAAGATACACTGATTGGTGGGATAAATCTACTTCTCTTCGGCCTGGTGTACCATGGTAATCATTTTCCATAAACACTCTACTGTCTGTAGTGTTTAATACATTGCCCTTCTGCTACATTTTTTCAGGATCAATTTTTTCTACTGGAATGATTCCATATTTATGAATGCAGGTCTTGGATACTTTAGGCTTGGAGCATGCAAACAATGTGCCCTTTAAATTAACAAATCCTGCTGTGCAACACCAGTCAAGTTACTTATTTGTGCTTTCACAAAATGAATAGTATGTTCCTTCCAGTTACTCTAGTACAGCAGAAAATCGTTTTTTTTTCTTGTGTGCTGTCCTCTAACCCTACCACCATTTGAAAAAGCTTTTTGAGCAGATTCATATTCAGCCAGCCCCTTCTTCTTTCTGTCCTCTGATTTTTGCACTTTTGTTGTTCATCTGAATATCTGTCTAAAGCTTCTTCCATTATTCCAGCTTTTTGTTATTTGAGAAGATATACTCCTTCACTGTTTCATTTATTTTAATAAGCTCTGAGCATATTTGACTTATTTTTCCTCTAGATTCCTGAAAGTTATGTCTTGTACCAAAGGTGGAGTGTGAACTGCTTTTACCTGAACAGCTGCAGGATTCTTCCTAGTCAGTGTTTTCTCTTCACCTTTTCTAGTTGATTTTCTTTCATGCTCTCACTGTTTCTTTGCTGGTATCCAGGCAATGCACTTTTTAGCCAGGAATTGAATTTTATTAAAACATAAAGAATTACTTGCCCTTATCCATCAGTTTCTTTTTTCACACTGGGAGAGATGAATTTAAGCTGTTGATCAGTGTGCAGTCATCCTGGAATACTCCAAACCATCATATTGTCCATTTGGGTACACATCAGTCACAGAGGAAACAGCCATTAAGTTTCTGCAACACAAGGAGGACCACCTGCTTCTCTCTATACTGATGTGAATGTTGGTATTGTTGATAGTTTATAAACCTGGACCATCCTCCCATTGTAATGCCCACCCTACTCTAGGGGGGAGGAGGAGTCAGTGGTCTCAAATGTTACCAGGGGAGGTGCAAAAAAAGGCCAGTTGGATTGAACCACATGGGAAACTAGCCACTACTTCAAAATGTTTCTAGCATGTATTGGTTATAAGAACTTGTTTGGAAAGAGGGTGTAGAAGCTGAAACCAGAGGATGTAGAGGCTGAGACCATAGTATATGTAGGAGCCACTGGAGTATTCTCATATGGTAATGTGCAAACTTAACATTTAGTATTGATGATGCCATTTGGCCAAGAACTCTAAGAACCAGAGCAGAAGTAAGGGATGTAGCGTGAAGAGATAGCACTGCCCACATTAAAGTCCATTGGGAGAGAAACTATAGACTATTTTGAGATCACAGCCTATGAGGGGAATCCTCTGTGTTGGTTGGAGGTTTGATTTCTGGAAGTTTATAGAAATTCCCAAGGACAGGCACAGTCTGTGCAAATAGTGCCTCCTCCCAGTCTAGTATCATTACCTCATTCTACCCAGTACAGGGAGAACATTTGAGAAGGCCAATCAGCTTAGTTTCTGCTACTCCTTTCTCTCTTTCCACTTAAAAAAAAAAAATGTATCTGCTTTTACTGTATTTGTGTTTCTTCCTACTTTATTTTGCTTTTGCGTCATCTTAAAAGTACTCAATTGTATTTATTACTGCTTGGTGTAACTCAGTCTAAGCCTTTTAGTTTAAGCACTTGGGCTTCAGACCAGTTGTTTTACATTAAGAAGGTTTGTGGTCTGCACTGTGGTGGCAGGACAGGCAGCTTACATCCTTCTAAGTTGGGAACTCCTGATTGAGGGCTCAGTGTCTGTTATTCTAAAAGTGTATTAGTTCTGGTTTAAGCACTTGGGCTTCAGGCCAGTTATTTTACATTAAGAAGGTTCGTGGTCTGCACTCTTGTGGGAGGAGAGGCTGGACTCTGCCCTTCTGAGCTGGGAATTTCTGGTTAAAGGCTTACAGTGCCTGCATATTTGAACTGTTTCTTACTGAAATTGGTACACCTTGTTTGCTGTAGCATAGACTAGATCCAGGCCAGCTGAATCTAGCTTTGTTTGTATGCTTGTTGCTTGTTTGTTTGCTTATTTCCCTGAAATGCTAATTTCACCTAAAACGCGGCTTTTCAGCACTTCTGTGGATCCCTAGTGATATCTGCATTGTTTACTGTACTTAATTCCTTGTTTCACTTGAAAGAAAGTTACTGTTTGTCATTTTTGCATTTAAGTTACCTGTAACACATTGCATTTAAGTTACCTGGCACTTGCTCACTAAGTCAGCATTAAAAAATTAAAAGCACTACACCCTCACAAACTTCCCTTGAGTACCTTGTTCCCCATTGGCCCTTTTTTTCAATTATAAAGGAATTCCAAAGGTCAGTTGTCAATCTCCTCTCCGGTCCAGCTGGTGAATCTGGGAATCTTGAGCCATGTTACAACTGCTTCATGTACACAGAGAACCCTCTCCTCCTCCCAACAAATTCCAACACATGTGAGAGATGCAACCATATAGCCAAACTGGAGGCTAAGCTCTCTCAACTCAGTACTGGCGTAACCAGTCAGGAGGAGAAGGAAACCACACTCACTACAATTCCAGTCTCACATAGACCTGCCACGACAGCAAACCAAACACATAAACACACAAAAACATACTTGGAGGCTCTAAATAAAACTCTGCCTAAGCAGCAGTGACCTCCAAAGCAGACACCCAAGCAACCGCTACCCCAAAACAAACACGTGCAACACATAGCTCACAAAGCCAGTGTGCCGAACAGTCACAGCCCTTAAGGCTAAACAACACACCTGATACACTTGTAATAGGTGACTCTAGCGTCAGGCACACTGACGTCCTGCTCACCAGGCTGAACAAGGAGAAGGTCATGGTGAGCTGCCTGTCGGGTGCTAGGATCCGCCACAAAACACAAGCTCTCAAGTCACTCCAAGGCAAGTACAAATATGACTCGGTCATTGTCCATGCTGGTGTGAATGACCTGAGACGTACCTCCCTGGACTACATGAAAAGAGACATACAGGAGCTCTCTGAGCATGTAGCCCAGGCCGGTATGACCCTGACATTGAGTAGCATCTTACCCTCACCAAGAATGATGCCACAATATGAAGACAAGATGATCAATTTCAACAACTGGCTTAAGTATTGGTGTCATTCAAAGGGGATCCAATGCCTGTCAGCCTGGGATGACATGCTCGACAAGCCACGATGCTTCGCTAGGGACGGCTTGCACCTGTCACCCCTGGGCTTTCGGATATTGGCAAAGGCTCTTGCTACCCCATAGTGCCTTTTTTAGGCAAGGCTCAAAAGACAAACCCACCTCCATAGGTATCACAAGGGATAAGAAACTAAGAGTAATGCTACTCAAGGCCAGAAGTCTAAACCTCAAGATGCACGCACTCAAAACTCTCCTTAGCATGGAGAACATCGATATCTGTGCATTAACAGAAACCTGGTTCAAGGCTCCCGAGAGCACCCCAGCACTACCAGGTTATACCTCATACCATGCTTTTCGGCCCCAAAACTTGGACCGAACCACAAAAGGAGGGGGAGTATCAATATTCGTCAAAGATACCCACACCTCCAGGTTGGTGGCACAGCACGAAGCATCAGAGACTATCCATGTGCAACTAACAGTGGGTAAAACTGCCTTCCAGTTTATAGCCTGCTATAGGACCACCCTACCAAACCCAGGAACCCCACTCGGCCTTCCTGAGAACACTGGAAAATATGAAGGTCTCTCCAAACACCATTATATTGGGTGACTTCAACTACCCAAACATAGACTGGGAGCATTACTCTAGCTCCAACACCCTAGCCCAAAGGTTCCTAGAATTTAAAAACTCAAATGCTATGGAACAACTTGTTACCACTCCCACAAGAGGGGAAAATATACTGGACCTGATCATCACCAACATGGGGACTCTATGCTCCAGACCAGAAATGTATCCCTCACTGGTAAGATCAGACCATAAACTAATCTCACTGGATATTCACATCCCGACCCCACCCCCTGCCCAGAAAACTACAGTGAAAAACTTCTCTAAAGCAAATTTCGCACTCCTCAAAACCGAGGTGGAATGCTTCAAAGCCCCTGGGCCTGTGGAAAATACGGCCCAGACTGCAGAATCCTTTATAAACACATTCTATGAACACCTTCAGGAATGCATGGATCTTGCAATCCCTTATGACAGTATGCATCCTAGACATACATACAAGAATATAGTGAGCGGTTAAGTTAGTAGAGCATCAAGGCTATGTAATAAAGACAATGACTTTGAAGAAGAAAAGTTACATATGAGGGAGATTTTTCAAGAAAGAGGCTATGATAGAAGATTGCTAAAAAGAGAATTAGAAGAAGCTAACACCAATAGGAAAGCTAAATCTGCCCCTGAAATACAACAGAGTACCTTAGGAGAAGAGAACATTCCAACACAAAACAAGATGGACCCCTAAGAATGACTTTCACATATAGCAGTAATGTACATGTCATTTGTGAGATAGTGAAGAAAAATTGGCATATACTTACATCAGATGATAAACTAAAAGAGATAGTAGGCAATTACCCTAAATTTGGGTTTAGAAGGAATAAAAACTTAAAAGATATCTTAACTCAAGAGAAAAATAATCAGAGGTTAGATGTGATTAGTCAAGTAGGTACAAGACAATGTGGACTATGTAAAGCATGTCCATTTATAAACAAGGAAATTTTGTTTGAACACCCAGTAACTGGGAAAAGGTTTCATTTCAAAGCTAAAGCTACTTGTAGAACTATGAATATAATTTATATAGCAGAATGTCAACAATGCAAAGCATTTTATGTAGGCAAGACCAATAATATGTTTAAAGTTAGGATCCTGCAACATCTTTCTTGCATAAGGAATAAAAATATACATAATGCTTTATATAAACATATAGAAGGCAATAGTGGACATCAATTTAAATCTAGAGCTATTACTAATATTTTACCCCATAAAAGAAGGGGGAATATAAGAGAATATACAGAAAAAGAAGAAGTAAGATGGATAATTGAGCTGTTAGCACATAGGACACCAGGGTTAAATGAATATAGTCCTATGAAACCTGCCCTTATGGATAGAAGGGTGCAATATAAATTTTGATTGGATAGAGGTAATTAATTGTCAGCTTAAATACAGGATAGATAGTTCTCTCATTTGTCTGAAGAAGGGCTTAGCCTGAAAGCGCTTACTTTGGTTTTGTTCTGCCTGTCATCGTTTTATTGTTTTATTCACTCATTATTAAATTTGTGATCTACTTTTAGACGTGGTGGTCTGCGAAAGTTATTTTTGGTTTTTGAAGCATTTGTATTTGGCAGACCTTCAGATTGGATTACCCCATTCTTCTTTCTTTCTCATTCATGCTATGTGTGGGGGCCAACACACTATGGAGCCTGTTATCACGGAAACATAAACAGCTGAAAATCCGAGCACTTTCAATGCTCCTATGGGCATTAATACTCACTTTGTAAAAAGAGACTTGACAAATCAAGAAAATCCTCTGCTGAACTTAGCATTACATGTAAACTCTGAGAGATGCACTGTGCAAAATGTAAGTACAGCCAATGAGCTTAAATTTGAAGAAACTATCAGAGACTTTACTTACAAAGTTAATAAGTTAAAAAAGTTACAGTGGCAGAAACATCATTTTGAAGCGTGCTTAAATTTTGGTATAGTTCCAAGGGGGATGAGGGTGTTCTGCATGCCCTCACAAGGAGAACATTATCCGGAACTATTAGCCAAATGGCAACTTATTAACAGTAATACATGTTTTTCATATATGAAATTGCTTTTAGAATTTTTTGCGCCAGAGGAAGAGCAACTCACAAAAGAGGTGGGGGCTTTGCAAACAAAGCTAGAGACTGAATTTAAGGGGGAAAGATTTATAAAGAAATTGGATGAACTTTATTGTGCCTTTTCAATGACTGACCAGAGACTGCAACAGGTTAAAATTAAAAAATTACAATGTGACTATAAGGATTTCACAACTGGTAACATCTTTGTATGGCCAAGAGAGGAAAGAGGAGAAGTCCGTTCCAGTGTGCCCTTAACAGAGACAGTGATGTCATATGCGGGAGCAACTAGAGGAAGAATAGTGTTTAACATAACACGACGTACACATAAACCAGTGAGTACAACTGCTGTGGATGTACGACTAAATAAAACAGACCTAGATAATTCAGTTGAACTTATGGGTTCGACTGAGAAGAACAAACAAAATTATGTTGTAACTACACAAGTGCTGGATATAGTAGAAGCGCCAATAAATACAGATAATATGCAAATGGGAAGACCCACCAGTACTGTTGCTAGTACATCATTTCCTCGGGCTAGAGATATGGGAGCCAGGCCCAAGGAAAATGAAGCACTACGGCACAGTGAGCATTTTTTAGCTCAATTGCCAGCACCTACGAAGAAGAAGGCAGAATGGAAGAGGGCAGGCAGCGAAGGCAGAGGAGCCAAGAAAAGAAGAACCTCAAATTGACTGGTGATAATATTGTCTATAATTTATCTAGTTATGTTCTTAATGATGATGAGTTATTTGTGCTGAACAAAGGCATGTCTTTTGTACCTAGCAGAGAGAGTTCATTTAATGAAATATTAATGGACATAATGTTTTATGGTAGAAATGTGATGTTGCGTACTAACAAAAAAAAAAAAAAAAAATTTCATCTGCTTTTACTGTACTTGTGTTTTTACCTACTTCTTTTTACTTTTGCATCATCTTAAAATACTCAATTGTATTTATTACTGCTTGGTGTAACTCATTCTAAGCCTTTTGGTTTAAACACTTGGGCTTCGGACCAGTTAGTTGTTTTGCACTGAGAGGGTTTGTGGTCTGCACTGTTGTGGCAGAACAGGTAGCTTACGTCCTTCTAGGTTGAGAACTGCTGATTGAGGGCTCAGTGTCTGTTATTCTAAAAGTGTATTAATTCTGGTTTAAGCACTTGGGCTTTCAAGCCAGTTATTTTACATTAAGAGGGTTCGTGGTCTGCACTCTTGTGGGAGGAGAGGCTGGACTCTGCCCTTCTGAGCTGGGAATTTCTGGTTAAAGGCTTATAGTGCATGCATATCTGAACTGTTTCTTACTGAAGTTGATGCGCCTTGTTTGCTGTGGCATAGACTGGATTCGGGCCTGCTGGATCTAGCTTTGTTTGTGTAACTTGAGCACTAATCCAGACATTCTCTAAAGTATTCAATGGTATTTATTACTGCTTGGTTGTAACGTGATTAAAGTGTAGCCATCATTCAAGTCTTTTGGATTAAGCACTTGGGCTTCAGACCAGTTGTTTTACATTAGGAAGGTTTGTGGCAAGCACTGTGGTGGCAGGACAGGTAGCTTTCATCCTTCTAAGTTGGGAACTGCTGATTGAGAGCCCAGTGTCCAAGTGTATTAGTTCTGGTTTAGGCACTTGGGCTTCAGGCCAGTTATTTTACATTAAGAAGGTTCGTGGTCTGCACTCTTGTGGGAGAAGAGGCTGGACTCTGCCCTTCTGAGCTGGGAATTTCTGGTTAGAGGTTTATAGTGCCTAAATATTTGAACTGTATCTTACTGAAATTGGTTCACCTTGTTTGCTCTAGCATAGACTAGATCCAGGCCTGCTGAATCTAGCTTTGTTTATATGCTTGTTGTTTGTTTGCTTGTTATTTCCTGGAAGCTAATTCCACCTAATACGCAACTTCTCAGCGCTTCTGTGGATCACTAGTGATATCTGCATTGCTTACTGTACTTATTTCCTTGTTTCACTTGAAAGAAAGTTACTGTTTGTCGTTTTTGCATTTAGTTACTTGTAACACATTGCACTCAAGTTACCTGGCACTTGCTCACTAAAGCAATTATATAAGTCAGCACTAAAAATTAAAAGCACTACACCCTCACTCCCCACTGGCCCTTGTTTTCAATTAAGGATTTCCCAATATTATTCTAGCATGTCCAAAGGTCAGTTGTCAATCTCCTCTCCGGTCCAGCTGGTGAATCTGGGAATCTTGAGGCAATGTTATAACTGCCTCATGTACACAGACAACCCTCTCCTCCTCCCACATAACACAAATACTTGCGAGAGATGCAGCTATTTAGCCAAACTGGAGGCTGAGCTCTCTCAACTCAGGACTGGCAAGACCAGACAGGAGGAGAAGGCAACTACACACACCACAAAACCAGCCTCACATAATGCTACCACTCCACTGAATCAAACACATAAACACACAAAGACATACTCGGAGGCTCTGAGTAAAAATTTACCTAAACAGCAGAGGCCTCCAAAGCAGACACCCAAACAACTGCTACCTCAAGACACCCCACAAGCAACACATAAACCACAAAAGCAGTGTGCAAAGCAGTCACAGCCCTTAAGGCCAAATACAACACCAAACATACTTGTCATAGGTGACTCCATAGTCAGACACACTGACGTCCCACTCACCAGGCTGAACAAGGAGAGGGTCACAGTAAGCTGCCTATCGGGCACTAGAATCCGCCACATAACACAAGCACTCGGGTTACTCCACGGCAAGTACAAATATGACACAGTCATTGTCCATGCTGGTGTGAATGACCTGAGACGTACCTCCCTGGACTACATGAAAAGAGACATAGAGGAGCTCTCTGATTATGTAGCCCAGGCAGGTATGACCCTAACCCTGAGCAGTATCCTTCCTTCACCAAGAATGATGCCACAATATAGAGACAAGATGATCAGCTTTAACAATTGGCTTAATGTCTGGTGTCATTCAAAGGGGATCCAGTGTCTGTCTGCCTGGGATGACATGCTTGACAAGCCACGCTGCTTCGCAAGGGACGGCTTGCACCTGTCACCCCTGGGATTCCGGATATTGGCTAAGGCTCTTGCCACCCCATAGTGCCTTTTTAGGCAAGGCTCAAATTCTAAACCTACCACCCTAGAAAACAAAAATGGGAAGAAACTGAGGGTAATGCTGATCAATGCCAGAAGTCTAAATCTCAAAATGCACGCACTCGAGGCCCTTCTCAGTATGGAGAACATCGATGTCTGTGCTGTAACTGAAACCTGGTTCAAGGCTCCTGAGAGCACCCCGGCACTATTAGGTTTTACCTCATATCATGCGTTCCGGCCCCAAAACCCGGACCACACCACAAAAGGAGGGGGTGTGTCCATATTCATAAAGGATACCCACACCTCCAGGTTGGTGGCAACGCATGAAGCTTCGGAAACCATCCAGGTGCAACTAACCATAGGCAAAACTGCTCTACAAATTGTAGCATGCTACAGGCCACCCTCTCAAACTCAGGAACCCCACACAGCCTTCCTGAAGACACTGGAGGGTATAAATGTATTTCCAAACACCATCATATTGGGTGACTTCAACTACCCGAATATAGACTGGAAACATTACTCAAGCCCTAACTTTCTAGCACAACGGTTCCTGGAGTTCATAAATTCAAATGCCATGGAACAGCTAGTCACTGTTCCCACGAGAGGAGAAAATATACTAGATCTCATTGTCACAAACATGGGGACAAAATGCTCCACACCGGAAGTATATCCCTCATTGATGAGATCTGATCATAAACTAATCTCATTGGAAATCCACATCCCGCCCCCACCCCAAACAAAAAAGACCATAGTGAAGAACTTCTCTAAAGCAAACTTCACACTACTCAAGACTGGTGTGGTATCCTTCAAGGCCCCTGAGCCAGAGGAAACCACAACCCAAGCTGCGGAAGCCCTTACAAATGCCTTCTATGAATACCTCCAAGACTGCATGGATCAGGCAATCCCAAATAAAACCAAGACTCTTTCCACAAAGGGCAAACATCCAGTCTGGTGGACCCCAGCCATTAACAAACTTTACAATAAGAGGAGAAAGCTATTACATGATAGAACAAAATCCATAAAAGGGAAGTCACCCCTGATCATTATTAGTAAAAAATTACGAGCACTCATAAAATCAACTAAGGCCAATTTTGAGAGAAAAATTGCCATGGATTCAAAGGACAATCATAAGGCCTTTTTCAGCTATGTTAGGAACCTGGGTGGAAACTCCCAGATATGCTCAGAATTAGTCCAAAATGATACAAAAATCACTGAACCCACAGACATTGCCAACATACTGGCAGACAGGTTCAGTGCAAACTTCACCCCTCTCCCCTAAAGGAGAGATAACTATCCCAGCCGAGTGTAGCCTCCCGGACATCTCAAATGCGCAGGTGAAAGCTGCTCTCTCTAAAGCTAAAAACACAGCATCAATGGGACCAGATGGTGTCCCCGGCTGTGTGCTACATGAGCTAAATGAGGAATTAAACCCGCACATAAGGCAGCTGTTTAATCTCAGCCTTACCACAGGATACGTGCCCAAGGAGTGGCGTGACGGCAACTGTGGTCCCACTCCACAAAGGCGGCGCCTCACGGACCCTGGTAATTACCGCCCCATAAGCTTAACAAGTCTAGTCTGCAAAGCTATGGAGAGGATCATAATGGAGCTCATAAACAAAGATATAGGGGACTTGCAGACATTGGACCCGACCCAGTTTGGCTTTGTCAAGGGAAGATCATGCCTTTTGAACTTGGTCGACTTCTTGAAACAGTCACCAAGGCCATTGATGAGGGAAAGGCAGTCCATACAGCCTACCTTGACCTTGCAAAGGCTTTCGACACAATACCCCACTCGGGTATTGTAGAAAAACTTACCAGCTTAAATGTAAACCCATATGTCACAAGATGGGTTGCAAACTGGCTTAAGGACAGAACCCACAGGGTTAGAGTTGCTGGCGCTGTGTCAGACTCCAAGCCGGTCACAAGTGGTGTCCCACAGGGCTCGGTCCTTGGCCCCTATTATTTGGCATCTACTTCTCAGAAGTACAGGCCAACATGGGAGGACTTTGGCTGACAAAGTTTGCAGACGACTGCAAACTGGGCCATAGTGGAAAGTGCATCGGACACGGATATCCTTCATAAGGGACTCACGGAAACAGATAGCTGGTGCCAGAGCCATGGCCTGAAGTTAAACGCCAAAAATGTATAGTCATACCCTTCGGGAAAAACAAGGTAACCCCAAGCTACCATATAGGTGGCAATCCACTAAGCACAGAAGAGGTTATCAGGGATCTGGGGACCCAGGTTGACAGTGGCCTTTCTTTTGACACTCACATTGCTAAAGTGGTTAGAAAGACCTTCTACATTGCCCACCTGATCATGAAGGGATTCACATCCAGATCTAGTGAGGTTATTGTTCCCTGTACTCTTCACTTATCAGACCAATGATCGAGTACAATGCCCCATTTGGGATGTATCTCACCCGACATCTGCAGCAATTGGAGAGACCCCAAAAGTTCCTCACCAAAAGGATAAAGGGACTCCAAAATCTGTCATATGCTGCCAGATTGAAGAAACTCCAGCTCTATTCAGTCGCATACCGTCTGCTCAGAGGTGACATGTGCCTGACATACAAGGCCATGTCCAACCCGGAATTAATGGACATGCTCCACCTCAAAAAATCCAAATCCACCAAAACCACTAGAGCAAGCGACTTAAACCTTTGCACGGATATAAATAGGACGTGCTGGAGGGATAGATTTATCACTCAGAGACTCCCTATGCTGTGGAATAAAATCCCGGTCCATGTGAGGCAGAGCACCTCGCTGACTCTGTTCAAGAGAAATCTAGACCTGTGGATGGGAGATCGTAGGTTTACCCCGGGAATCATATCTGTGTCACTGCTGGACAGAGGCACAACAAACTAATGGGCACAGTATTTTTTCATATAAGGGGTGGCGTAAGCCACAAAAATTTGGGCTAGGCTTATAAATGCCTTAGGGCAGATAGCCTAGTATAAACCTATGAACCTATGTTCAATAGACATTCACGACATGCAGTGTTAAGACAACCTAGCACATTTGTACCACCGTTCAGTTCAACTATGCAAATGTTTTTAAAGATTTGCAGAAATGATTTACAGCAATATTTTGAGAATGACAGAAACAAAAAGTTTTTTAATTTGACTTATGAGCAAAAACAGGCCTTGATAAATTTACAGCATAATGATGGAATTATAATAAAACAAGCAGACAAAGGGGGAGCAGTAGTGGTGTTAAATAAAGAAAATTATTACTCAAAATTAAATGAACTACTAATAGATACGAATACATATTTAGAAATTTCACCAATAATGCTTAATACAATAATAAAGGTAGTTCATAATAGTATAAAATATTTATTTGAGAATCTGTATATAGATGTTGATTTATATAATTTTTTAATAATAGAACACCCTATCACTCCTATATTTAAAGCTTTGCCCAAGCTACATAAAAATTCACTAGACCCTCCATTGAGACCGATTGTCTCAGGCAGGAAATGGGTGACAGAAAACATATCTATATGGCTAGAATACACATTAAAACCTTGGACCACTAAAATTACAGAGATATTAAAAGATACACAACAATTTTTGGTCGCACTGAGAGATCATGATGTCTCTATTGGAAAGGTTGCTATGGTTACCCTTGATGTCATAAATCTATTTACTGTTATTGGAAATGACTATGGCACCAGGGCCGTCTGTGAATTAATAAAACAGATGGGAGAAAAGGATGAAAAGAGATTATATACAATAGAGAAATGTTTAGAATTGGTTTTAACTAATAATGTGTTTCTATGCCGTAATAATATTTACAGACAAACACAGGGGGTAGCCATGGGCACCCCCTGTGCAAACACTTATGCAAATCTGGTATTATCATACTGGGAAAGACATTTTATTTTTGGGGACTTGAATAGATGGAAAAATAAGGTACTTCTGTACAGACGTTTTGTAGATGACGTCTTTATTTTATGGGGTGACAATGCAAATGAGCTGTTATCATTTGTTGAATATCTGGGACAGACTACTAGTTTTCTTAAATTCTCTCTCACTTATTCAGGAGAAGTCATTGATTTTTTAGATGTAAGGATTAAACAGGAACATAGCGGCTTCACAACCTCATTATTTAGAAAAGAATGCTGGAGAAATAATATATTGACTTATGACAGTATGTATCCTAGACATACATACAAGAATATAGTGAGGGGTCAAGTTAGTAGAGCATCAAGTCTATGTAATAAAGACAATGACTTTGAAGAAGAAAAGTTACATATGAAGGAGATTTTTCAAGAAAGAGGCTATGATAGAAGATTGCTAAAAAGAGAATTAGAAGAAGCTAACACCAATAGGAAAGCTAAATCTTCCTCTGAAATACAACAGAGTACCTTAGGAGAAGAGAACATTCCAACACATAAACAAGATGTACCCCTAAGAATGACTTTCACTTATAGCAGTAATGTACATGGCATTTGTGAGATAGTGAAGAAAAATTGGCATATACTTACATCAGATGATAAATTAAAAGAGAGAGTAGGCAATTACCCTAAATTTGGGTTTAGAAGGAATAAAAACTTAAAAGATATCTTAACTCAAGAGAAAAATAATCAGAGGTTAGATGTGATTAGTCAAGTAGGTACAAGACAATGTGGACTATGTAAAGCATGTCCATTTATAAACAAGGAAATTTTGCTTGAACACCCAGTAACTGGGAAAAGGTTTCATTTCAAAGCTAAAGCTACTTGTAGAACTATGAATATAATTTATATAGCAGAATGTCAACAATGCAAAGCATTTTATGTAGGCAAGACCAATAATATGTTTAAAGTTAGGATCCTGCAACATCTTTCTTGCATAAGGAATACAAATATACATAATGCTTTATATAAACATATAGAAGGCAATAGTGGACATCAATTTAAATTTTGAGCTATTACTAATATTTTACCCCATAAAAGAATGGGGAATATAGGAGAATATACAGAAAAAGAAGAAGTAAGATGGATAATTGAGCTGTTAGCGCATAGGACACCAGGGTTAAATGAATATATTCCTATGAAACCTGCCCTTAGGGATAGAAGGGTGCAATATAAATTTTGATTGGATAGAGGTAATTAATTGGCAGCTTAAATACAGGATAGATAGTTCTCTCATTTGTCTGAAGAAGGGCTTAGCCCGAAAGCGCTTACTTTGGTTTTGTTCTGCCTGTCATCGTTTTATTGTTTTATTCACTCAATATTAAATTTGTGATCTACTTTTAGACGTGGTGGTCTGCAAAAGTTATTTTTGGTTTTTGAATCCCAAATAAAACCAAGACCCAATCCTCCAAAGGCAGACGTCCTAGCTGGTGGACCCCAGCCATAAACAAACTATGCAATAGAAGGAGGAAGCTACTACATGATAGAGCAAAATCCCAAAAAAGGAAGGCATCTCTGATCAGTATTAGCAAAAATCTATGGGCACTCATAAAATCGTCTAAGGCCAGCTTCGAGAGAAAAATTGCACAGGACACTAAGGATAATCACAAGGCTTTCTTTAGTTATGTTTGGAACCTGGGTGGGAATTCCCAGATATGCTCAGAATTAGTGCAAAATGACAAAAAATACACCAAACCCACAGACATTGCCAACATCCTAGCTGACAGGTTCAGCGCAACCCCCCCCACCAAAAGGGCAAATATCTATCCCAGCAGAGTGCTGCCCCACTGACATCTCAGATACTCAGGTAAGAGCCACCCTCTCCAAAGCAAAAAACACAGCATCAATGGGACCAGACGGTGTCCCGGGCTGTGTCCTACATGAACTCCAAGAAGAGCTAAACCCAAACATAAAACTACTGTTCAATCTCAGCCTTACTACAGGATATGTACCCAAAGAGTGGCGTACAGCAACAGTGGTCCCTCTCCACAAAGGTGGTGCCTCAATGGATCCTGGAAACTATCGCCCCATAAGCCTGACTAGCTTGGTCTGCAAAGCTATGGAAAGGATCATCATGGACCTCATAAATAAAGATATTGGGGACCTACAGACACTGGATCCTACCCAGTACGGCTTTGTTAAGGGTAGATCCTGCCTCTTAAACCTGGTTGAATTCTTTGAAACAGTCACCAAGGCCACTGACGAGGGGAAGGTGGTCCACACAGCCTACCTGGACCTCGCAAAAGCCTTCGATACAATACCCCACTCGGGCATTATAGATAAGCTCACCAGCTTAAATATAAACCCCTATGTCACTAGATGGGTTGCAAACTGGCTCAAGGACAGAACCCACATGGTTAGAATTGCTGGAGCCATGTCAGACTCCAAACCAGTTACAAGTGGCGTCCCACAAGGCTCAGTCCTGGGACCTCTCTTGTTCGGTATATATTTCTCGGAGGTACAGGCCAACACGGAAGGACTGTGGCTGACCAAGTTCGCAGATGACTGCAAACTAGGTGCCATAATCGACTCTCCAGCCGACACAAGCATCCTCCAAAAGGGCCTCATAGAAACAGACAACTGGTGCCAGAGCCATCGCCTCAAGCTAAATGCCAAAAAGTGTATAGTCATCCCCTTTGGCAAAAACAAAGTGCCCACAAATTACCACATAGGTGGTAATCCATTAAGTACAGAAGAAGTAATTAGGGACCTGGGGACCCAACTTGATAGCAATCTCTCATTTGACAACCACGTGGCCAAAGTGGTTAGAAGAACATTTTATATAGCCCACCTAATCATGAAGGGATTCACATCTAGATCAGGGGAGGTCATCGTGCCTCTTTACTCATCCCTCATTAGGCCCATAATTGAGTACAATGCCCCTTTTGGGATGTACCTTACCAGACACCTGCAGCAACTGGAAAGACCCCAAAAGTACCTCACCAAGAGGATCAAAGGGCTCAAACAGATGCCATATGCTGCCCAGTTAAAGAAACTCCAGCTCTACTCAGTGGCATACCGCCTGCTCAGAGGCGATCTGTGCCTGACATATAAAGCCATGTCCAACCCGGAATTAATGGACATGCTGCACATCAGAAAATCCAAATCCCATCGAGCTACGCGCTCGAGAGACTTGAACCTCAGCACTGAAATAAATAGGACATGCTGGAGGGACAGATTCATAACCCAGAGGCTCCCTTTACTCTGGAATAAAATCCCAGTCCAGGTTAGGCAGAGTCTCTCAATGACTCTCTTCAAGAGGAATCTTGATGAGTGGATGGGCGATCATAGGTTCACCCCGGGTATCACTTCTGTGTCACTGTTAGACAGAAGCACAGTATACTAACCTCGAAAAAGGGCATAGCAAAATTAATTTAAAATAGGTGGCGAAAGCCAAACACACTCTGGCTAGGCTTATAAATGCCCTAGGGCAGATAGCTTAGTATTAACCTATGAACATATAGTCCCTGGTCTCTATCAGAGGTTTCATCACAAGAACAGCCAGGAACCAGTCATCCAGGTCCTGGAAAACTTTGAATACCTGGAAACATAGGTGACTCACTATGTCTATAATGGTAAATGCCCTGGGAACAGTGGTGAGACCAAAGGGCAAGCCTCAAACTCAGTAATGACTGGCTCCCAGATGGAAGCAAAGGAACATCCATGAGTCTTTTGCTATCTTAGAGAGCTACCAAGAACAGCCAGTTGTTTGAGCTGAGAAAGGGCAGGATCAACTGTACAATGACCACCCCGAGCTGGTTTTCTGTACATACTTGTTTAGGCGGCTAATATCCTTTAGATTTTAGAATTTTGAATTGAAGCATGACCCTCTCTAATCTGGTGGGATGACATGGATGGTTCTTTGTGTTAATGATTAAGTGATCTCTTTATGCCACTTCAACCTGATTGGGTGGAACACCTGGTAATGACGGGTTTGGTTCTGGCGGTATCAAGAAAAAGGGTATAAACAGACTCTGGATATGACCCACTTGTCTTAAGTTCTTCCACTCACCTTGGTAAAGACAAACAACCCCCAACTGTCTCCTGATGGCAGCTGTAAGACAGCCCTTCAGGGTCTTTAAGGTTGCTTATCAGAAAAGAGCCTGAGAAATTCCTAGTTAAGCGGACCTACTTTACAACCTTTAAAAGGGCCACCACTGCCACAACCACCCCTATGAGAAGATGTTTGCTAATGCTTGGTCTTCTTAAACCAGAGTGACATGGGCACCTTTAGTTCCTACTACTTAATATTTATGGGGTCGTGAACTTCAGTCCTATGGCAGAAAAACTTCTTGCAGTCTTCTTTGCACCTCTCCATTTTCTCTTTCACTGAAGGACAAAACAATGAAGATCCATCAAAGGGAGCATTGTTGAAGGACACTGTAAACTGGTGCAGTCAGGCTTTGTGCCTCATAGGCACACCAGCTCTGGCTGCTCTTGATGCTCCATCTGGCGCATTGTGCATGACGCACATAATAAGTTGGACAGGGCTGCTAAATGTTTTCTGGAATCTGATGTCAGGAGTGCTTTCAGAGTAGTTAGGGCTCACTGAGCCACATCCTTATGCACATGATTCATCTGAGTGGTGAACGTCACGGCCCTCAAAGCAAAGGTGCCTGAAACATACAAAAAGAAAGTATTAAACTTGTTTCCTGCCTTTCCTGTTACTAGAGTAGTCCAGATAAAGATTTGCTGTATCCAGGACTGTTTTGTAAGTTTCTGAGTTCCCCAGACCTTTCTGTGTTAGAAGGAAGCCTTCCAGCTTATCAGTGGGAGTGGTAAGTACTAGGTAGCCTATCTACCGCAAGAGGAGTGATTTCTGACTCTGAAATTGTAGTTTATTGGCCGTTTGGGGAATTGTTCTATCCCTTTCAACTTTCTGGTGTAAAAGCCCGTGTTTGTGCAGGTTTGCGCTTGTTTACCTTCCGCGGATCCTGTTTTGGTGTCCTGCAAACTATAAGAGCAACAGAAAGGAGAAAGAGACTTTAAGTGCCTCCATTCTGATTTTTTTTCTGATTATACTGCTTACTGCACTTAATTTAAGTCATTTTTTCATTTATCTGCATTTATTTTAACTGTATTTGCTTTAATATTGCTACACACTCAAGTATATTACCGGTGCCAGAAAGTCTGCTCTTCAGTTTTTCCCTTAGATCTTGTTACATCTCTTCTCTCTTGCACTTTAATTAGCTTATTTACGTAGCACTACATCAGGCTTTTTGTAGCAATTATTGTAGCACACATAAGTGCTATCAGCACTAGACGTCCTATAAGGAAACAGCTCCAGTACTTAGTAATGATGACCATCCCTCCTAGCATGTCTAAAGGTCAGTTTCCTGTGCTTTCACCTATTAACCTGGTGAACTTGGGAATTCTGAGGCAGAGTAGCAACTGCCTCATGTACACAGACAACCCTCTCCTTTTACCTCCCAACACTCAGACTTGTGAGAGACGTGCTTATATCTCCAAACTGGAAGCCATTCACTCTCTAGCCAAGACCGGAATAGCTGGTCAAGAGGAGAAGGTCAACACCTGCACCACACCACATACAACACATAGCCCTCCAGAACACCCAACATTACAGCCCTCACATAAAAACACAAACCACACACCCACCTTCACGGAGGTTCTCAATAGAAATCTACCCAAACAGCAGAGACCTCCAAGGCAGAAACACACTTGACCACCACAACACAGCATAAACCACAAGACACATAGCTCACCTACACAGTGTGCCCCTCAACCTAAGCCCCTAAGGCAAAACAGCTTGCCCAATACAATAATCATAGTTGACTAAATTGTGATGTCTCACTCACTAGGTTGAATAAGGAGAGGTTAACAGTCAGCTATCTATCAGGTGCCAGAATCCAACACATAACACACGTACTCAGGTTACTCCACAACAAGTACAAGTAGGACTCTGTCATTGTCCATGTGGGTGTGAATGACATGAGACACACCTCCCTGGACTACATGAAAAGAGACATGGTGGAGCTCTCGGAGTATATGGCCCAGGCAGGTATGACCCTAGCCCTGTTCAGCATCCTAAAGTCACCCAGAATGGTACCTCAGTACAAACAGAAAAAAATTGACTTCAACAATTGCCTAAGTTTTTGGTGTCATTCTAAGGGGATCCAGTATCTGTCTGCTTGAGATGACATGATTGACAGACCTCGATGCTTTGCCAGAGATGGGTGCATCTGTCACCCCTGGGTTTCTGGGTACTAGCTAAGGCTCTTACCACCCCTATAGTGCCTTTTTAGGCGGTGTTCCAAAGACCAAATTACCCCCATAACAGCTATAAATAAATGCAACATGAGGGCCATGCTGCTAAATGCTAGAAGTCTAAACCTCAAGATGTACTCGCTCGAAGCACTCCTCAAAATGGAGAACATCGACATTTGTGCTATAACAGAGACCTGGTTTAAAGCAGCAGAAAGCACCCCTGCGCTACCAAGCTATAACTCATTCCACACCTTTCGGCCCAGAACATGGACCGAAACTCCAAAGGTGGTGGTGTCCCCATATTCATAAAGGATATGCACACCTCCACACTAGTGGCCCAGCATAACGCATCTGAGATGCTCCAGGTACAACTAAGATGGTGACTAAGGTCGTAGCCTGCTATAGGTCCCCAATCATGTCCCAAGACTCTCACTCCACATTCCACGCACTCTGGAAACTATTAAGATCCAATCCAACACTCTCATACTAGGTGACTTCAACTACCCCTCCATCAACTGGGAAAACTACTCATGCACCAATGCACTGGCCAAAAGCTTCCTGGAATTCATCAGTTCCAATGCCCTGGACCAGCTCATTCTTATCCTCACTAGAGGAAGCAATATCGACCTGGTTATTACTAACATGGGCAATCATTGCTCTACACCAATAGTCAATTCCTCCCTGGTTAGATCCGACCACAAACTAATCACCATGGAAATCCACATCCTACTCACAACCCCCACAAAGGTATCCACCATGAAAAACTTCTCCAAAGCTGACTTTGGACTCCTAAAAACAGAGGCAGCTAACTTCGGGGCACCCAAGCCAATGGCAAATAGATGCATGGCTGCTGAATCATACACCAATGCACTGTATGAACACGTACATATATCCATGGAACTAGCCATAAACAACAGAACCAAGATGCTCTCTTTCAAAAAAAAGGAAGTCAGTCTGGTGTTACCCTGCCATTAATAAACTCTACAACAGAAGGAAGAAACTGTTGCAGAAAAAGGTGAAGTCTAAAGACTAGAAAAATTCCCTTAACAGCCTCAACAAAAAGTTGAGATCACTCATCAAAACCTCTAAATCTAGCTATGAAGGCAGAATTGTGGCAGACACTAAAAACAACCACAAAGCCTTCTATAGTTATATCAATAATCTCTACAGCGATACCCACATTTGCTCTGAGCTACTTCACAATGGTACCTCCTACACTGAGCCAACAGATATTGCCAACATACTGGCCAACAGATTCAGTGCCACCTTTAACCCCCCCCCCCCCAAAGGACCAATCTCAATAATGGAAGAATGCCAGGCACCCAGCATTACTGCAGCACAGGTTAAAGCTGTACTGTCCAAGGCCAAGAATATTTCCATGGGACCTGACAATATCTCTGAATGTGTTCTATATGAATTACAAAGTGAACTGGCACCACATCTGTGTGCCCTGTTCACTCACAGCCTCACCACAGGCTTTGTCCCTACCGAATGGCGCACTGCTACAGTCATCCCTCTCCATAAAAGAGGAGTGACTACAGATTCTGGAAATTATCGCCCCATTAGCCTGACGAGTCTGATATGTAAGGCTATGGAGTGCAAGGATATAAGCAATCTCCAAACTCTAGATCCCACACAATTTGGTTTTGTGCCTGCTCAACCTGGTTGACTTCTTTGTATCAGTTACCAAGCTGTGGATGAAGGTAAGGCAGTTCATACAGCCTACCTCTATCTGGCCAAGGCTTTTGATACCATTCTGCACTCAGGAATTATTGATAAACTCACCAAACTAGGCATCAACCCCTATATTATTAGGAGGCTTTCTGGCTCACAGAAAGAACCCACAGTGTAAAAGTAGCAGACTCCAAGTCAGACTGCCGACCAGTCACAAGTGGAGTCCTACAGAGATCGGTCCTGGGTCCTCTCCTGTTTGGCATCTACTTCTCAGAAGTCCAGACCAACACAGATGGGACTCTGGCTGACCAATTTAACAGACAACTGCAAGCTGGGAGCCATTATTAAACTCCCCAAGTGATGCAGATATCCTACAGAAAGGCCTCACTGAGACCAATGACTGGTGTCAAAACTATGGCCTTAAGCTTAGTGCCAAGAAATGCGTCATTATCCCCTTTGGGAAAAACTCAGTTTCCACTAATTACCACATCGATGGGAGCCCACTGAACACTGAAAGCATTATAAGAGATCCTGGGACACAGGTTGACAGCAACCTCTCCTTCAACCACCACATTGCCACTGTGGTCAGAAAGTCCTTCTATGTGGCACATCTCATTACCAAGGGTTTTGCATCCAGGAAGAAAGTGGTTATCATTTCTCTCTACTCTTCCCTCATTAGACCAATCATAGAGTATAATGCGCTATTTGGAATGAACCTCATTAGACACCTGCAACAGCTGGAGAGGCTGCAAAAGTACCTCATGAAGAGGATACTAGGCTTTAAACACATGTCCTACATGGACAGACTCAAAAAAACTCCAGCTATTCTTTGTCTCATATCGTCTACTAAGAGGCAATCTCTGCTTGAGTTACAATCCATGTCTGATCCAGATCTGTTAAAAATACTACATCTAAAGAAATCCTAATTCCTTCCCACCAGATGCTCCAGAGACCTCATCATCATTACCGCAATCAACAGAACATGCTGGAGGGACAGGTTCATAACCCAGACTGCCCATGTTCTGGAATAGACTTCCCATACAAGTCAAGCAGAGCACCTCACTGGCACCTCTTCAAGAGAAATCTTGATGAGTGGATGGGAAATAGAAAGTTCACCCCGGGGATTACTCCAGTGGCTCTACTTGATAGAGGCACTGGGAACTAATGTCGGGCGGCACAATGCCAAGGCACTTCTATGGGCTAGGCTTATAAAGGTTCCAGGGCCATTAGCCTAGTACACACCTATGAACCTATGAACATTCTTAATATATCATTTGCCTGGGACTCTGTCAGGGGGATGAAAAGAATCTGAATCACTGATCAGCTCTTTCTTAGTTCCAACCATCACAATGATGGAATCTGCTACATGTGACACAGTCCACTGGTGCCTGCTGTTGATAAACCTAAGGATTTTAACTAGCTTCTGTGGCACCACCTCACATTTCCCTGGTTCCTGCCAGGGACCTCCTTACTTCCAGATCAAATACCTTAGCTGCAGGAGGGACTACCCTAGAAGTAGATGGGGTTGAGACTTATACCTCAAAAAGAATCTCCTTGTCAGAGGAGGGGCAGTAGGCCAATATTCACTCTGCTCCATAATCTCCAAATCTTTACCAAAGGAGTCGTCTTTATGAGGGAACTTGGGGGAACTTTCTCTGTCATCTGACTTGGAATCTGATGTAACAAACTCTGACAGGTAGTCTGTCTGCCTCCTCTTACACTCCCTCTTTCTTGGCACTTTAGGGTGGGCATGTCCTAAATCTTCAGAGGACCTGCCTACTGTGGAGCATAGCAATTGAGCCCTGCAGCTAAACTCTGACCCACTGATGGCTGATGGAAAGAAGGACAGACTGTCATGGGGTGGTGCTGATCCTGAGGAGGTCTGTGTTTCTGCTGTTAGTGATGAGGAAATCATCCTTTCCATAACCTGAAAGGACATTCCTCACTGCACCAGGTACAAAGATGCAGCCTCAGTAACCAAATCCATTCCTCCAAAGGAGAAATTACTGGAGATGAAGATGGAATGCTGAAAGTAGAGAAGGTGGATGGCCTCAAGACGGGAACTGTAATCGAAGAACTGAACACTAAGTCTCTGACACAACCAAAGAAGCAATACAAAACACCTACAAAAATGGCACTAAAGCCTTATCATTTAATCTTTGATGCAGAGTTTGGCTTGGCAAGTGCATCAAATCAAATATCCATAGTGTCAAGGCTGAAATGAAGGTCAACACCAGGGGGGCATGCCCCAGGTTGAGGACTGACTCTGTCACCATTGGAGCGGAGATGCATACTGACAAGGAAGCTACCAAGTGGGGTATAGGACTTGTACCAACTGCTTTCAGATCCAAGTGAAATGGTATGGCTCCGATATTGATTTGCATTTTCAAGCAGTTCCTCATCAGGCAAGCCGGGTCTGCCTTTGACATACTCTTGTAAGACCTGTAGGATATTGGTGAATAAGTAGAAGGCAGTCAAAAAGGGCTGTGATGATGTTCCCTCTCAGAAGAAGGCTGTCCTGAGGGTTTTTCTATATAAATGTCTTGCACTAGTAATTGCTCAGGAAGCTCTAGATCTGGTAGAGTGTAAGTTGGTCCCCTGTTCCAACCTCAGCATTTTTGGTGCTAAAGGGTTCACAAATCATCAGTCTATCTCTTTCTAGCCTCAGTGTCTTTGTTTTTTGACTTATCAGCTGGTTTCTTGGCTTTTAAGGGCTTGATTTGGGGGCAAAAGCCCCTAAACAAGAAGCTTTTTTTGTTTTTGTTTTCCCCCCTTGTTCAGAGGGTAGACAAAAAGATCTACTTGAGGAGTACCCACTGGTGGACAGTGTCCAAAAACACATCTCTGTGAAGCATCCACTCACTCGTCTGTATCATGGATCTGCTCAGAGTCTGCCACAATGTTTAATTCTGAAGGAATACAAATAGCTTGAAGAGTCACTTGATACTGGTCAGCCATATTCCAAACCTGAACAGCTAGTTTGCACAAAAGGTAAGACCCTGTTCCCCCTTGTTTGTTGATACACAGCATCATTGTAGTATTGTCTGTAACGATTTTGAGAGGCCCGAGAAGAAAAGTGTATGGAAGGCCTGAAGAGCAAGAAGGAGAGCTCTCATCTCCTTGATGTTGATATGGTCCTCACTCCAACGAACAGGTCAAAGACCCTGAATCTTCAGAGGGCCAAAAGAAGCTCCCAACCCAATATCTGAGGCATCTGAGAAAACATCTTGAGAGAGGACTGGTGGCTGAAAAGGAAGCCCTGTGTTGAGCGACAGCTAATGAAGCCACCAATGAAGCTATAGTTTGAGACATGGAAGAGGAACCAGAAAGTCTAAAAGGTGACAATGTTGAAGCTAGGCAGACTTTAGGAACCACTGAAGCTGCCTGAGGTAGTCTAGCTAGATGGAGCATAGGAATGGTGGAAGCCATGTAACCCAGAGCCCTTAGAAACTCTGTGGCAGTAACAGAGACCAGAGGAAGACGGGATTAATAAAAGGGAATTAGAGCCAAAGCCTTGGGTGGTGCCAGGGAAGCCAACATAGGAATGGACGAGAGCCTGCACCTGAGAAAAAACATGATCCTGAGAAGGAGTGAGAAATTTGTCATAAACTCCGGCTTTGCAAGAGGCAAATAGCATAGCATAGTGGAGGTACTGAATTAAGATCTCTGAGGAGGAAGGCTGAATGAGCGGGTTGCTCGGGTAAGGAAAGATTTGTATCCCCCCTCATCCTGCAAAAGGCAATCATTGGAGCCTGGCATTTGATGAAGACCCCTGGGGTAGTAGAAAGGCCAATGGGCAAAGCAGAGAACTGAAAATGTAAGGAAGAGACAGAGAAATCCAAATACGTCCTGAAAAGGGAATGATTAGGGATGTGAAGATAGGCATCCTTGAGAGCCAGAAAGACCAGGAGAGCTTAAGGAAGAAGAGAAAGAACAATCTGAAGGGACAGCATTTGAAAAGAAGGGATCTTCAGAAAGGTGTTGAGCTGAGAAAGGTCCAGAATGGGCCTTTGGGTGCCTTCTTTCCTTGGACCCAAAAACATTCTGGAATAAAACCTCTTCCCCTTTGAGGAGCAGAAACTGCTTGGATGGTGCCTTGAGACAAAAGGTCCGGAAGTACCTCCAGAAAAAGGGCAGCTGTTCTTGAGGAGGATAAGGAATTCCTAGAAAGGGATTTCCAAACCATGAAGTATCCTTGACGAATGATGGACAGAACCTAAGAATCCTGAGTGTTCCTTAACCAGTTGGGAAGGGGCAGGGAAAGAAGAAGAGACAAAGGAACCTGCCTAGGATGGAGGGAAAAAAGATAGTCAGACAGAACCTGGCTTGTCTGAAAAAGAAGACATCTGAATAGTAGGAGTCTGAGTAGACTTAGCAGCAGGGGCCAGTCTAAAACCAGTTTTACCCTTGGGAGGCAAAGACAGGCTTAGAATGACAATTGCTATGAAATTTAGGAACAGGGGAAACAAAAATGTTTCAATTCCTGCAAGGCCTTGCCCTTTTCCTGCAGGGACTTAAAATGCTCAGCAGCTACAAAATCAAAGATATTTTTTTATCAAAGGGAGCATCCAGAAAATTAGCTTTAATATCATCAGGTAAAGGTTTTAGGTGAAGCCAAAAATAATGCCTCAACACAGAATGAAAGGCAGCAGCTCTAGAAGAAGCACCAGGTGCATCATAATTACATTTAATAGAATGATGGGCCACTTGAAAAGAACAGCCCAGTAAAGACAGGTCCAAAACCTTCCCCTCGAATCAGAAAGGTCAGAAATAACCTGATATCCCTGAGAAAGAAGCGTCAAGACATACCTAGTCATGTAGCCTGAAAGGCCAGGGTAGCAGCAGCATACATCTTTTTACCCAGCCATTCCATGTTCTTACTGTCCTTGTCAGAAGGAAGCAATCTATTAGAAGACAATTTCAAAGGTTTGTCAGAAGAGATAAAAGCAACAGAGGGGTCAGCAGAAGGACATTTGTGAAGAAATTTACAATCATCAGGCATTTATAAAACCTGTCAGGTGTTTTAGGGGCTGAAGGCTAGGAATTAGGAGTATGGGAAATTGCTGAAAAAGAGTCAAATGGGGCAGTTAGGACCAGAGGAACAGCAGAACGTTTAGAGGACTCCACCTGGAATAGCTCATAATACCTCTTCTGGATGTCAGAGACCAGAGTACAGTCCCATTTAAAAAATTCCATCGTATGAGATATATTACCCCCAAAAGAAAGTTCTTCAAAGGGAGAATCTGGACTAATGGAATTCTCCTCCTCAGAACTATAGTCCAATGGAGAAGGAATCTGAGATGAGTAACCAAGGACTATTTCCCAGAGTCCAAGTCATCAATCAGAATAGTCCTGCTCCCTAGGCCTCTTAAGAGAAGTAGATGACCAAGGGGGACAGAAACTCAGGGAAGGCTTCAAGGCCATGTGTGCATTAAACAACCCCTGTGTAAAATCCCCCCATTCACACTGGGGATATTTAGGAGCAGGGGAAATATGTTTTGATTTCTGCTTCTTTTTCAAAGGGACATCAGCCCTAAAGATCGTAGGAGGTTCGGACCCTTACCGACATTCAGTCAATGCAGATGAAATCTCCTCCATGACAAGAATATGCATAACACCTCTAGGTCCCTTGGATATGATCACCTAGGTTCTCCCCTCAAAATCCACAACAGATATCTCCAGAGCCTCCAAGGACATCTGAGAAGCAAGATCCATGCCGGCCTCCAAAACAGTCACAGCAGAGAAAGGAGCAGGGAGCATACATGTGATGTACTATGTCCTTAAAATCCTAAGGCTTCCCTAGGCAGGGAATCCTTTTAATAAGAATGCTGCAACAGTGATTTGGAAGGACATCAAATGGTATAGTCCTCAAACCGGTAATCCACCTCAAAGCACATTATGCACAAATCACGAGTGTGTGGGGAGGGGGGGGGGGGTATTTTGTGTCTGCATTTGGTAAACTTTTTAAAACTTTTATTTCGTTTTCATGCTGTGAATCCGCAGGAACACATACACACACTCACACACCCAAAAGCAAAAATTTTATTCTATTCAAGTGGCCCTAGTAAATAAGAAGAATCAGAAAATAAAAAAGGAAGAAACATCCTAAAGTCTAAATATGCATGACTTATATATATATATATATATATATATATATACATACATATATATATATATATATATATATATATATATATATATATATATACACACACACACACACACATACATAAAACCCAAGGGAGGGGGAAAAAACATCAATGGAAGAATGTAAAGAAAAAAAAAAAAAGAGTTAAAGTATTTAGTCTATCTTAATAGCCAGAGAGCCAGAAAGGTATGAATAAGAGCCAATTAAGAAGGAAGGCACAAGACAAGCAAGCAAGTTTAACAAAACATAGGTGCAGCACAGCTTTAACTGAGCTGGGAGACCTGTATTTGCTCACGATGGCAGCAAATAAGATCTGGGGAACTCTGGGCACTAGTGCATGATGGGAGGGAAAATCTTAAAGGGACTCAGGAATGGAGCATTAATGCTGCCAAGTCAGATCTGACAAGCAGCTAGAAGATCTATAGGTCAGATTGGACAAACTAAATGAATATGATTTAATGGTTTGCTGGCAAATCCACTGAGGATTACAGTCAGTAAATGATGACAGACATTTGACTTTACAGACTTTATATCATTCAGGAAAACACAACAGTGCCAAAGACTGTTATTTTAGGAATTTTCTAATTATTTATGAGGAATGTTTAAAAATTGTCCCCGATTTTGGGCCTTTGCCCCCAATTATTATTTTGTCTTTAATTGTTAAACAAAAAGTTTAGAGGCATTATTTTTATCACAGTTAGATGAGGTATTCAGAAGAAAACGGCAGTAACTTTAGATGGGGATGATGAGTGCTTGGGGAAGAATATAAGTCTAGTTCTTTGCTCAGTTAACCACTGCCTTTGCAAAACATAATGTGCATTTGTCAGAAGTTGGAACACTTGCGGCTACTTTTCATACAAAACAAACTTGAAATAATATAGCTCTCTGTTATTCCAGAGTTCACTGAATGCCCAGATTCATATTTTTGGTCTGTTACTCAAAATGTGTGGCGTATGGCAAATCACTGAGAACTGTAATAATTAAAGAATGATATACATATATGTTTAATTCTTCATATTCTTCAGAAAATGTGTGCTAATAAATAAAAAAAAATTTTTTCAACATTTTTTTTCAATATACAAAATAACATTTCTCTGATTCTGAGCCTTGGTCTCCTTTTTATAATCTGGCTTTGTCCCTGATTCTTCATTTAAAAAGTTGGGAGGTATTTTTATAACCATTACATGATATTTACATAATAAAGCGGCTATAACTGCTGGATGGGTGTGAAGCCTTCTGTGGATATCTGTGCATGAAAGTAACTTAACTCCTCTTGTTTGCTCAGTTTCAACAGTCTGGCTTTGCAGGACTAACCCTTATTTGTGCGAAATGAGTTGGAATACTGAGGGTTTGTATGAAAGAAACTTGAAATACATTGTGTCAGTAATTATTTTATTTTAAACAGATATCCGAGGTGGACACAATCAACCGTGTGGCTATAACTCTTAGGTACATGGCTGTCTATTAATGTGAATGACTGTTATGATCAATATAAAATCATTAGTCTTGCTTTGTAGGACTAGTGTGCATTTGTGTAAATCAAGTTGAAGTACTTTATTGCAGGCATTCTTTTAATCACAATCAGACATTTGAGGTATACACACTCAAGTGACTTTAATCAAAGGGTATGGACATTTGATGGATTATAATGACAGCAGTTTGAATACTCTCAAATAAGTAAGGTGAATTTAAATGCATATCAGTATTTATGCATGTTCCAAAAAACAAAAAGTGTGTAAATGTGTGTGGGTGCGTGTGTGTGTGTGTGGTGCGGGATGATATGAAAATCAGACAGGGCCAAAGATACACTTAATTCTTTACTGACTACTACCACACCAAAAAAAAGGAAAAACAATTTCGATATGTATTTAAGAATCAACAGCAACTATACCTCATATCATAAAAAGGGAAAAGCATTTAACTATGCATATAACACAGTATGTTACCTTTATAATGCTGCAATATATTATTAGTTTCATCAGGACTTATTCATTGTGATATTAGATTTTAAGCAATTGCAAAGCACTTCCTCCTGCACCTTTACTGAAATCAGGCCTGCTCAACAGATATATCTGGAAACTAAGTATAAATAAAGGGATTTTCTGCTTATTGTGCTACAGTTACTTAACATGCACTATTGTGGAAAAGCTAATGAGTACCAGTCCCTCTGTAGTGGAACTATTTCCACACCTTGTAACAGCTTTATTTCTTTCCGGATTGTGTGCTCACTGGCATAGTTTCTTGGGTTGAGCCACTTTTGTGAGTTATTAATTTTACTATAAACATGGCACATGAAATGACAGTATTACGAGACTTTGCCTCCACTCCTTTTATAATTCAGGACTGTAATGTTGGTGATGTAATCACTGAAGCAGCTCTGAAGGTCTCAGATCGTCAGGCAGATTGTCAAAGCAGTATACAATATCTTGTTGCTGAGGTATATTTTCAGCTACAGATATAGCAGTCATAAAAGAGACACTAGAAATTTCCAAAAATGATTATGACCTTTGAAACAAGTGTTCGTTACAGTGGAGAAACTGTTTGCCAAAAATATCAAACAGCAATTTAGCAGTCTTTACATGAGGCTTACTTACAGTGTGGTCATTTTCCTAAAGGACTGACAGTGAGTTTCAAATATTGTTCCTGTGATGCCTGACAGTACCTACGCGAAGACATTTGAGTGCACATAGCAATGGAATTGTGATTGTCTGCCATGCTCAGTGTATTACTCAGCAGGTAAGGCACACTAAGGTAAAGGAGAGTGAAAGACTGAGCAGGAAAATGCTAAAAACACTTCATAACTACCATCTCTCAGATGCCTTCTGCATCACTAACTTCATATACTAAGTATATCTCACTTTATAACTTAAACCTCTATCCTTCTAATGTACACATACTTATAAACCTTATCAATACTTTTACTTTATGCCCATTATAATCACTCTACACTGAACATCACAGCAAAACTTTCAAATACCACTACAGCCATTTCGTCTAACCCAACACCAACATACACTTGTCTTGTCAAATATCACCATCAGCTTCATTCCTGCTATTACTCTGTGGATCTCAACTGTATCCTCTACAACTTGCTAGAATTATGTTAATCTGCTCTCTAAATCACACCAAATTTCCTCTGGCTTGCGCACACTACCTGCTATCACGTCATCTCCTATTACACAATTTCCTTAAATCTCTTAATGAAAAAGCACAACCATCCCATCTCTGCCTGTCATAACTTCTGTATTAACTCTGAAATATACAGAACCTACTATTTACTCTTTTTAAAACCTGCTTTTCTATCTAAGAAATCTAAGAGATTGTAAGAAATCTAAAATATTGCAGCTATGCTCTAATTGCATAAAGCAAAATTATCTACCAATATAATTTCATCTCTACAATTCACAAGAAAATTCAAATGTGTGGAAGCATTCATCCCAACCCAGCCGAGTTGCAGTCCCTTCCCCCTATCCCTCATCCCTGTTATCAATTCAATTTCAAAAGATACCCCAAAAGCCTATCAGTCTAAAGCTGTTCAATGTCAACTTTCAAAGCCTCTGCAACAAAATATCAAAGCCCCATGCCTAGATTGCTCTACATAACCCATATGTTCTTGTACTCACAGAAGCCTGGTCCGTACCCAGTATAAAAGGTGGAGAAATCTTACTTTCAGTCTATTGCATGCTAGACTGCAAAACAAAAGAGATGGAGGTGTGCCCATCTTATAAAAAAGCAAATATCAGCTTCTACCCTACCCACACAACATTTCAGCCTTCAGCAATGAGCAAATAAACAAGAGCCAATAAATATATAAATATATATATATGAATTATGGGGATATATATTCCCAGAGAAAATAAACTAGCAATTGTGGAAGACAGCCTATCCTGGGTTTCCAAACACATCACTCAGGACATTCATGTAGTATATGAGTTAATATAAACAGGCATACTGCATACGAAAACAGCTCAAAGTCACTCTGTAAATCTGTCCAGTATTACCCCATTAATTGCCATCTCAACCAGACACAATAGGGCCACAAACAGTTCAAGTATTGACTGGATCCAAACCACTAGTCCTGAAAAAATGCAAAAAGTGGGAGTATTCTTGAGTTCCCTAAATGACCATCACTCCACGTATATCATCATGAACTACTACAGAAACTCCAATATTCTCCATTATAACTTAGCCCAAAATCTAGCTACTTTCAGCACTGACATCTTTACAACCACCCTACAACAGTGTTGTTTGCACTGCCCTCAAACACCACCTATTTAACATAGCAAGTCAGACTTAAAATAACATATCCTAATGCATTCTAAATGCACAAGTCACATACAGAAAGAAGTGGAGAAAATGTAATTCAGCCACTTGGTTAACCCATTCAACAAAGCAAATCATAATGAAGAGAGAGTATGTGTGAAAAAACTTAGTATATAACCATATAAGATTCTTGAAAATAAAAAAAAACTTTGATACATAAAAAAAAAATACAGTAACAGTCTGAAATTTTGAAACTCATTAGTATAAGTCCCAGAATACTGAGAATGAATGATGGAAAATTCTGACTTGTATATACTAAGTCTGAGATTATGGTTTCTCTGAATATTCCCTTTTCTTTGAGGTATAGCAATGCAAGAGTTGGTATGTGGGGTCTTGCCTTCCACATTGGGGGTTGCAAGAAAGCTTGCCCACTGTAAAAAGCAATTTTAAATTAGAGTAGCGATGTCTGACATTCATTGTTCTATATTTTCACTTTTTTTTTATTCTATGGCTTGCACTGATGGGTCTGGGAATTTTGATATGAAGCCCCCAAGAAATTACTCCTTCAATCCACAAAAGTACAGTTGTGTAAGTAAACTTATCATAACAGCAGATGTTGGAATGATTACTGCTGCAGTAGCCTTAGCTATATAGGTTATATCCTGCAAAGGATATAACAACTGGCCAGCTTACAAAACTTCAGGGAACCCTCTACATGCTCAAACCATAAGGCAACTCGAAATGAGCTGCCTGAAAACACAGGTTTGAGCGTTAACTCCTTCAGAGCTTTCATGCCAACAGAGTGGGATGCTGGGCCTTAAGAGGACATAGCTAGGAGTAAAAATATATAAACATATATGCACACCTTGGCAAAATCAAAAAATAAAAAAAGGGAATTGAAGGAGGGAGTAGCTACAGCAGCAGTGATCATGTCAACATCTACTGTTATGGTTAAGTTTACTTACACATTTGTACTATATTCATCATAATGATAACCACTGCAGTACCCTTAGCTATATGGGTAGATTAACATAGTTTACAATATTTGGGAGATAGAAGGGGAAAGGTCCAGGAGCTCCTGGAGAATGGTCCTAGCAAAGCCTGATCTAGACCTAAAGAAGGAATCAAGCTTGTAATGCTCTACAAAAGTAAGTTTAAAAGACCAAGTTGCTGCTTCTAGAATCCAACCATTTCAAAAAAGCTATGACGACAAGGCCCTGACAGAGTGGGCCTTAACTGTGCCTGGAATAGTGTTATGTTGAGAATGAAAAAAGATACTAGCTTGAAACAATCATTTGCAAATAGTCTGTTTTGACAGAAATTGTCCTTTCTTCTTACCTTTGCAAGAAATAAACTGATCCAAAATTCTGGAAGTTTTGCTTTGTCAGGATAGCAACCAAGCTGTCTATGGACATCCAAGGTATGTAGCATCCTTTCTCCCTTATTTTTATGCTCAGAAAAGAAAACAGGCAGATTGACAGCTTGGCTTAAAGGAAACCTGAATACCACTTTAGGCATAAAAGGAAGATACATTCTCAAAGAAACCCTATCACTTGTAAAAAAAATGAGATAGGGTTGACAAATACTCTTCATGCAGAGGTCAGAGCAATCAGTAAAACTGTTTTCCATGTTAAGAACCTCAATTCGGCCAGATTAGCTGGTTCAATTGGTGCAAATGTTAGCTCCTTTAACACAAAATTAAGATCCCAAGGAGAAGCCGCCGTTTCACAACTATCAAAAAATTTTGACTTGAAAATGCAATGAAAAAGGGGGATTCATAGGCAGACACGTTAAAATGGAATCTAAATGAACCTTGATGGAGGCATAAGAAAGGCCAAAAAAAAAATCATACAAATGCTGTAGAACCAGAAAAACACTAGCCATTAATGGGTGTTAGTTAGATATAACCTATATAGCAAAGGCTACTGCAGCAGTGATCATTCCAAAAACCATTTGCTCATATATAATTTTCTAGTAGCAGGCTTTCTTGCCTCTCTTTGTATTTGCTGCTCATCCTCAGTAAACAGGTGCCTAAAAGGAAATTAAGAACATATCATCTAGGTAGTCAGTTAAAGTTGATTGGGGTCAGGGTGCAGCAAACACCCCTGTTCTTGTAAGAGTACATCCATTCTGTGAGGAAGATTGTGGTAATTGCCCCTTGCCATTTCCAAAAGAAAGGTGAACAATGGTTGCCTGATCTTGGGAGATTCCTTCTGAATCTTTAGAAGTACCCTAGATATTAGTGGAAAGGTTAGAAAAAGCATACAGAGACATTCCTGCCCAGGGAAAAGAAAACACATTAATCTTCCAGGCCTTATAGCATGGAGTCCTGCAGCAGAATTTTGCCAGCTGATTGTTCAGAGAGAAAGCAAAGAGGTCTACTTGAGGAAATCTCCACAGATGCATCAAATCTTGGAAGACCCCTGATCTAGTTTACATTTGTTAGAGTCTGCCCTTGTCCTGCTCAGCTTGTCTGCCACACAGTTTTACTCTGATGGGAGGTAGGATGACTGAAGTTTGAGATTGTGTTCTGAAGCTATACCCCAAGCTAACATGACTGATATGTAAATGGGGTAAGACCTCACCCCCCCTTGCTTGTTGATGTATAGTCTGCAACAGCTTGAAGAAGTTCAGGAGACCAGAGATAATTCAGAGTTGGGTGCCTAGATCACAGAAACATCTTTTATATTTATGTCCTTGTGTCTGTCATTGGTGTCCCAAACATTTAGCAACTGAAGTAAAGTCTGAAGTGCCTGTGGTAACTGACTGTTTTTGAGCAGGGAGGACAAGGGGAAACATGTACAGATGGAAATTTGCTGTCTCCATCAAGTGATTTCCCTTCTAACAAGCCCAAGGACTCAGGTTTGAAAAGATATTGGCTGCTAGTGCTGGGACCAGAGAGACTGTGCTGGGACCAGAGAGACTTTAGATGCCACTGTATCTTACTCGTGGAGTTCTGCAAGGAGAATCATGAGAATCACAGATGTCAGGAGACCCAAACTCCTGAGGTATTCCCTTACAGTGACTGAAGTATATGTGGAAAACCCTAGCAATATAACTGTATATACATCATTTTTTTTATGTAAGAAAAGCTCTTTGAACTGAGTTGTCTGGCAGATATCCCAGGAGCACAATCTGTGTGATGATGATGAAGTGAAAAAGAAAGTTTTGAATTTTCTCTTTGAATATCAACATGGGCAAGAGATCTCTCACCTTAGTGAGAAACTCCTGTCACTTTGACAAAGACTCTAGAAAGATAAGCATGTCACCTAAATATGGAAATATATGGATACCATATAGCCTTCTGCAATGGGCTAGAACTGGAACTAGACACTTGGAGAACATTTCTGGTACAGTGGACAGTCCAAACAGTAAGGGGTCCGAATGGATGATAAAATCAGCAAAAGGAGAGAAGTATTGCTGGAATTAAATTCACCTTCAAGTCTTGGTGAGTACCTTCATGAGGTGGACCATCTTTTAACAAAATCTCACCAAGACAACACTGATATATAGACTGCATTTTATATAGCATATATCATGGACAGAAGTAGGTTAAAAATAAAGAAGATAGCTGTGTGCACAAGTCCCAACATAAAAAAGTGCCCAATTCTAGTCCTTGCACTGGTACTAATACTGGAAAGAATGACAGTGTAGAATCCTCAAGACATGGAAATATTCCTACAATGGGGCTAGGCCAGGCCTAGGGGGAGAATGGCCCCCATGTTGTAGAAGGAAGTAGCAGCAGTCCACAAAAGTCACAAAAACTGATAGGCCAAAAGAGAGCCATACAGATGACAGAGTAGACTATTGAGGATAAGAAAGAAATTATGTATTGTTACTATTATACAAGAAACCCAGAATTTCCTGACAAAGGATATACAAAAAGATTAAGAGAAAAATTAGGAGAAAGAAAAATGCTTCCACAAGAAAAACTGTCAGAAGCTTCAAATAAAAATTAGTGTTCATTAATACAACAGATCTGCGAAAAACACTCTATAGACCAAGATACCTTGTGCCATTTGGAAAAAGAAGCGACTGAGAAAGTATGAAAATTTAAAGAACAAAATTTAGAGATGTTTGAAGGGCATAAAAAAGAAATATGGACATGGGAAAGAAAGAGAGATCTGATATGGTGCAATATTTATGCAAAAGAGAAAGACAAATTAATCAACACAAAAAGGCAGCCCCAAAGATATTTGAAGAGAAATATAGGTAAATACATCCAGAGATGGAAAATTTCACAGTAAAAAAAAAAGATTACAAAGAGGGAATACAGAACTGAAGATAAGTCAAGTAAAAATTAAAAAAAAACTAGAAGCTGAAGTTATGGAATATTTGCAAAATGAAGGATTCAGTGCAGAAAGTCTAACACAGGTCATATCACAGCATGATTGAACAACTAGTCACCAAAGTAAGGAGAAAAGTACAGTTGTGTACACTTACTTGGGTTATCCTGCCAGGGATAGCCCTCAGTCGGCCCGAATACCAGAGGCTTAGTATTTCTGCGTTGGTTGCCGTCACTCCATGACTGATGTCAAGTCATCAGTGGTATAAAATCAGGCAGCCGACGCCATTACATCTGTTTTTCTTGCCCCAAATGTCAGGAGCACCCAAATAGGGAGCTTGGTTATGGTGGAAGAACACCACCAGTAGAAATTAAATACCAAAAATCCCTGTAAGGAGTGAGGAAGAGAGAAGAAGAGACACAGGGGATGGAGGGTGGGAAACCAGGACTGCAACAGTGAACACACTCGAACATCTCCATTTATGGTAAGTGTACACACCTGTACTATGTTCTTCATGTTTCACTGTTGCAGTCATCACACTTGGGTTGATTCCCAAAGCTGAAGAAAAGAGTGGAGGCAGTCAAGAAAGGTTGGGGCTGGCTAGGATGCCCTGCCAGACTGCAGTTGCAAAGCCTGCCCTGGATATGAAAAAGATAGGCCGGTGGTAATGCTTGGTGAAGGTATGAACAGCCACACAGCCAAAATAAAGCCAGCAACCAAAATGGATCCGATAAAAAATCTTTAATGTTAAATAAACATCAAAAAAGCTCAGACCGGTTTCGGCTGGCAAAAAAGCACAGCCTTCTTCAGTGACAAAAAACACAAAATCAATTAATGCAACTTAAACAGTGTTTTAAGCATATCCCATTGGTTCAGTTAAAAATGCTCATTTAATCCAGGTGAAAAAAGAGCACCTAATTTAGTAATCCATTTCTTTTCCTTTGTATCTAACATCGAGTGCCATCCTGTTTTATTAAATTTAATACCCTTAACCAAATCAATCACCATAAAAGAAAATTTAGCAGTGTGATGTTTTAAAGTGTGTTTGTACAATGCATTATTTATTTTCTTATTTTTAATATTGCTCAAATGTTCAGATATCCGTAGTCTTAAAGGACGAGATGTTTGACCAACATAGAAGGAGCCACAAATACATGTGGCCAAATAAATGAGCCATTCACTGCTACAATTTGCAAAGAATGAAATATCATAGACCCTTGAGCAATTCCTACTAGTAAATTCCTTAGATTTGACAATTTTACCACAATTGCTACAATGACCACAGGGAAAACACCCCACCAAAGGTTTCTCAGTCATAGTTGTTTGTGAAAATTGTGCAATACTAGCATGATGTGTATGTTTATAATGATTGAAACATGAGGCTAGATTCTTACCCTTGTGAAATGAGAATAAACATTTGTCCGGTAATACATCTGATAATTTCGGTAGACTTAACAAAATGTTCCAATTTCTCTGTACACTATTCATGAGTACATCTGAATTCCTGGCATATGTTGTTAAAAACCTGAATGGCTGTGTGGTCCTCTGATCCCTGAGTTTATAAGTTAACAGTTTCTGCCTAGATAAAGTATTGGCCCAATTGCTGGCCCACAAAACATGTCCGATAGAATATCCCCTTACGTGAAATCTATTGATTAAATCACATCTATCTTCTTGGAAAGTATCCTCCTGAGAACATACACGCCTCAAACATATAAACTGTGATTTAGGTATGTTTTTGGCAATGTGTGGAGGATGAAAGCTGGATGCGTGAAGGACTGTGTTGCATTCAGGATATTTCCTGAAAACCTGTGTACTAAGAGTATCATCTGGTTGTCTTGTTATTAACACATCCAGAAAAGTTATTGTGTCTACATGATAATTGACAGTAAACTGTAAGCCCCATATGTTATCATTTAAATATGAGACAAATTCAGTTAAATAATCAACATCAGCCCTCCACACCATCCAGCAATCATCCAAATACCGCCTCCAGATATCAATTTCTGGAAGGTAAATATTATGGCTACTATTGTAGCTTATATGTTCTTCTATATAAGCCATAAACAGGTCAGCATAAATAGGAGCAAATGATGCTCCCATTGCTGTTCCTTTGATTTGCCAAAAACAAATGTCTTGATAGAAAAAAACATTATTAGTAAGGACATGCTCTGCAAGACCAACAAGAAAGGAATTGAAATCTTGTTCATATAGATGGGCTATATTAAGCCAGTGAGTTAACACTTCCAGCCCCACCTGATGCGGAATATTCGTATACAGAGAACTAACATCAAGTGTACACATCAGCCAACCAGGTTCCAATTGTGCATCAGATATAATGTGTAAAAATTCAGTCGTGTCTTGCAAGCGAGAACGAACAAATGACAACAAAGGCTTAAGATGTCTAGTCAAAAACAAGGATAATGGTTCTGTAAGATAACCTCGACCAGAAACAATAGGTCTACCTGGGGGATGAACAGGATCCTTGTGAATTTTTGGAAGAAAATAAATATATTGATTGATAGGATCCTGAATAGTAAATTGTTGTAATGTAGAAGTGGTTATGAGGCCTGTATCTCTAGCACTAATAAGAAACTCATCAATCTGTTTCTTGAACCTATGTGTAGGATTTAAACACATTTCAGCATAGTACCGTTTGTCAGAAAGTTGTCTCCTGGCCTCCTTTTCATAATCCGACCAGTTCATAACCACGACTGCCCCACCTTTGTCTGCTGAAATAATAACCAAATCCTTGTTTTGTTGTAATTCAACAATAGCCTGTTTTTCACTAGATGACAAATTATTGGGTTTAAAATGAATATCAGAACTGTCAAAATGTAGATCTTTGAGAATCATATTCTGAAAGAAGTGTACAATGGGGTGCATCGGAGGAAGATATTTAGATTTATGATAAATAAATTTATTTTGATCATAACATGCATCCCCATCTCCAAACTGTAATTTCAAATTAAGAATTCTACAAAATGACAAGACATCCTGGACCAATTGGTCCTCAGAAATAACAAACCCAGGGATAAAAGTTAAGCCTTTATTAAGAATAGCCACTTGTGATGAAGACAAAACACAATCAGACAAATTTAGAACATTTGAATTAATCATTACTTATTTCTGTATTACCATTTCTAACAGACTCTGAATATTCTCGATTCTTTTTGTGTTTTCTGCCTCCACGTTTGTATTTCCCCCTAAAGGGACAAAGCCTTGGGCTCTTTTGGGGTTAGGTGAATCCGATGCTGGCTGTATATCACTATCTGTATATGATGAAGGATCATCGGAAGATGATCCATTTGTTATAGATTTGTTGTGCAATATGGATCTGGGTCTCTTTCTTCTTGGTGTTTTAACCGGATGAGGGTTAAACCGAACATGTTTGGAAGGAAAACTGAAAGGGTTAGCTCCCTGATAATCATTTAGATCACGCTTAAATTTTTTGATTTTTCTAGATTTTAACTGTTCTTCAAGGTTGGTGAGATCATTGGCCACCTTATTAAGATATTTCTTAAAGAATATTTCCCCCTCAAATTTTTGTACATCATTGCATAAGTCTGTTACAGTGTTAATTTCAGAATCAATAATTCTGTCATGATATTTATCCAAAGCTTCAACAAATGACATAGTAGCATGCTGTTGTATATTAGACCATTGGTTATTGAGCTCCTCATCTGGATGCCCCACATGTGGTTGAATTCGAATTCTGAGACCCCTTGGTGTAATTCCTTTTGCAATATAAGCTTTGAAAAGTTTGGAATGCCAAACACTAGATCTTAACAATTTTAAATGCTTATAAAGATTGTCAAAGGCCAAACTACATGATGGCTCAGGTCCCAAGGGGTCATTAGAAGAGTTCCTAATAGAACATGCACTAAGACCAAATGCACTCAAATCTGCTCTATCAGCAGAAAGTCCTAAAACCAAATTAAAAAGGTCCATTTTATCTGTTAATAGAGATGACAATAATGGCTTCACATAAAAATGCCACGTCAATATGAAGGGAACAATAATAGCTCTAAAGGACAGGCCAATATCACCTGTCTTATATTGCTACGTTCCCAGAAACAAATGTAGCCAAATACCAATGGTCAAAAACAATATATGCTTTATGAAATGTAAAATAAGATAAAATAAGATGAGAAATAACAAGTATATAATAACACTGCAAAAAGACTTAGGCAATAATGCAAAAAATATATGTATATATATATATATATATATATATATATATATATTGGTTGCAAATGATTTCACCAAAAATAATAATGAAAATTCAATTAGATCATACTCAGAAAATCAGGGGGCCAACCCTGACCACTCACTACAAATTGCAAAACTTTAATCTTCACAAAAATTGGAACCAAACATGTTAATAAAATTTAAAAGATGATATATACTACCATCCCCTGGATGGAATATTATCATAAATAATTATCACCAGTAGAATATGACCCATATGTTAGTAAATAGAAACATACACCAAAACTATGTTATGTTAAGAAACACTTGTCCCACCCAAATGTAAAATACAAGGGGCGCTGTGCAAAATACTAAGTTCAGGTATAAACCTGTTCTAAAGAGACTTATACTATAGAAAAAGACAACAATTGTGAGAAACATGTAACATCCCCAATTGACATGTATTGATCAAGCTGACAGTAATAGTTCTCAAAATAATTTAAAAGATGAAACAATCAAATAACTGAAATACATAGCCTAAGCAAAGACCACCAAATCCAATACCTGTATATTATGAATAAAAAAACAACAAGGCCTCTATATTGGATATGTGATCCAAAAAGGAAACTGTCTGGCATATAAAAAATGTGCAATGATCAAAACCTTGCTATAATGCTAAAAAAAGAGCTTGCAAGACATTCAGTATGTATTAAGAAAAAGAATGTTACTAAACTCAAAAGTCGCTCAATACTAAAAAACCAAAGCCTGCAACTCGGAATGGTCTAATGAGCCAAAAAGAATCACAATAAGGCTAGACCAATACAGTATGCATAGGATACAAAAAAAATAACAATACTGAAAATCATGTTATACTTATTGTTCAATAGTTTCCTCACAAGTGTCCACAATAGTCACTGATGTTTCAAAACTTCACATAAAGCATTGATGAAGCCCATAAGCGTTTCTATGCATAAGTTCTTGGTCCAAGAGAGAACGACAATTCAACAAGGCAACAGTTCTTATCGCAAACTGCACTCCGTAGTATAATGTGGAAGCAACTCCAAAACAGAAAGAATAACCCCAAAAAAATCCAAAATGGTTATGTAGAATAAATATGTAGAAAAAACACACAGTATCTGGTCCAATATAATGATCAAAACTGGTATTTAGATAAATTGACCCACAGGCCATGTAACAATGTCACAAGATGATAGAAAGTTATTATGAACAACCTCCACGATTCCAACGAATAATCAAGTTGTCCACAAATCACATAACTGTAGACATTGTTGCCAAGCGCCAGGCCCATATATAAAGTATTGTAATCCCCAATGAATAAAATTGCTGGTATCAAATAAAACGCCCAAAAAATAGAATCAAGCTTTAAACGAAAAGCTCGGAAAACATCTGAACCCCTGCCATCATCAAAACTTCATGTAAAAATTACACTATAAACTACAACCCAATATAAATGATTGTATATACATAGGGTTAGTAGTCCTGTAAGTTATTCATGAAGCGATGCCAAATTAGCCTGGAAATACGTTGACAGGAACAAAACAATATAAATTATTGTACAAAACAAATCACACATCCCAACGAGCCTTGCGTTGTAGTAAAGAAACAAATATAAAATCCAGATGGCACTTGGAAGCAAAAAATGAACCAAATTGAGACGAAAAAAGCAAAAAAGACGGCTGCAGATAAATCACACAGCCAGCATCGGATCCATGGCCCCCAGCAGGAAGTAGAACGAAGTGTACCAGTCAAAAAATCCTCCTGCACGAAGAAATGTTGCACGGCAACTAAAGCAAAAGCATCCACACAGCCAAAATGAAGCCAGCAACCAAAATGGATCCGATAAAAAATCTTTAATGTTAAATAAACATCAAAAAAGCTCAGACCGGTTTCGGCTGGCAAAAAAGTACAGCCTTCTTCAGTGACAAAAAACACAAAATCAATTAATGCAACTTAAATAGTGTTTTAAGCATATCCCATTGGTTCAGTTAAAAATGCTCATTTTAATCCAGGTGAAAAAAGAGCACCTAATTTAGTAATCCATTTCTTTTCCTTTGTATCTAACATTGAGTGCCATCCTGTTAGAAAGTCTAACACAGGTCATATCACAGCATGATTGAACAACTAGTCACCAAAGTAAGGAGAAAAGTACAGTTGTGTACACTTACTTGGGTTATCCTGCCAGGGATAGCCCTCAGTCGGCCTGAATACCAGAGGCTTAGTATTTCTGCATTGGTTGCCGTCGCTCCATGACTGATGTCAAGTCATCAGTGGTGTAAAATCAGGCAGCCGACGCCATTACATCTGTTTTTCTTGCCCCAAATGTCAGGAGCCCTCAAATAGGGAGCTTGGTTATGGTGGAAGAACATCACCAGTAGAAATTAAATACCAAAAATCCCTGTAAGGAGTGAGGAAGAGAGAGAAGAAGAGACACAGGGGATGGAGGGTGGGAAACCAGGACTGCAACAGTGAACACACTCGAACATCTCCATTTATGGTAAGTGTACACAACTGTACTATGTTCTTCATGTTTCACTGTTGCAGTCATCACACTTGGGTTGATTCCCAAAGCTGAAGAAAAGAGTGGAGGCAGTCAAGAAAGGTTGGGGCTGGCTAGGATGCCCTGCCAGACTGCAGTTGCAAAGCCTGCCCTGGATTTGAAAAAGATAGGGAGGTGGTAATACTTGGTGAAGGTATGAACAGAACTAAATTTTGCAGCCTCCAGGATGTCCCTAGTAGGGATTCCTCTGAGAAAAGCTGCAGAGGTGGAGGATGCCCTGGTGGAATGCATCCTGACCCCCTTAGGGGGCAGTTTCCCATGGTATTTTTAGCAGAAATGGATACAGTGTGATATCCATTTGGAAATTGTTTGTTTGGATATGGCCTAGCCCTCTACCCCTGCTGCAAAGGTGACTAGCAATTGGTCAGTTTTCTTAAAAGATTTAGTCCTATCCAGGTAGAATCTGAGCTGTCTGTGCACATCCAGAGAATGCAGAATCCTTTCCCCCTTGTTTTGAGGGTTAGGGAAAAAGGTGGGCAAATTAATAGATTGGTTGAGAGCCACATTGGACACCACTTTAGGCATGAAAGTTGGGTCAGTCCTGAGGGAGACCCTATCAGCATGAAAAATGATGAAGGGCTCTACAGCAATGAGTGCTTGTAGTTCTGAAACTCTTCTAGCTGAAGTGATGGCCAGAAGCAAGGCTGATTTCCAAGAGAGGAATTTTAACTCTGCTGAAGCTGCAGGCTCAAAGGGGGGTAGTGTGAGTTTTTCCAACACAAAGTTAAGGTCCCAAGCTGGGGTAGGAGCTCTTCTGGTGGCCTTAAATTGTTAGCCCCTCTTAGGAACTGTTTGATAAGAGGGTGAGAAAAGAGAGGTGGCTCTGTGCTGTATTGAGCAAAGATGACAGAGACATGAATTTTAATAGAAGAGAAGGATAAGCCCCTGTGAAGTAGGTCTGCTAGGTAATCAAGGATGAGAGGTAGGGATGGCTGTGCAGTTTCACCTCCTTTAGCCTGGATCCAGATGCAATACATTTTCCACTTGTCAGCATAGGATTTTGTAGTGCTAGGGCATCTGACCTCATGTATAATGTCCAGGACTTGCTTGCTTAGGCTGGCAACTGGAGGAGAGACTAGGGAATAAGCCAGGCTGCCAGGTTCAGGGTCTGCAATTGTGGATGCATGAATTCTCCAGTCTGCTGGGTCAGGAGAGTTGGGATCTGAGGTAGGTTCCATGGAGGCAGGGTGACAGACTGCGCAGCAGTGGGTACCAGTGCTGGCATGGCCAGTCTGGGGCAGTCAAGATTGCTCTTGGTTTTTCCGCCCTTATTTTGAGTAGTACCCTTGTGAGTAGTGGTAGAGGGGGAAATGCATAGATCGAGAGGTTTACCCATAGGAAGGATACGGCATCCACTTTCCAAGCCTTGCTGTGAGGTTCCCTGGTGCAGAATTTGCTGAGCTGGTGATTGTTGTGGGAGGCAAAGAGGTCCACCTTCGGGGTGCCCCATTTCTGGGTTACAAGGTTGAAGGTTCTGTGGTCTAGCTGCCACTTGTGTGGGTCCAGGAGGTTTCTGCTTAAGTTGTCTGCCAGGGGGTTTTGGGAGCCTGGCAGGAATTGTGCTAGCAGGTGAATTTGCATGGCTGAAGCCGTGTGCCAAAGGGTCATGGCTAGCCTGCAGAGGGGATAAGAGTGAGTTCCTCCCTGCTTGTTGATGTACCACATCACTGTGGTGTTGTCTGTTTTGATCAGTAGAGGTCCCGGGGAGATTAGGGGTCTGAAAGCTGTCAGAGCATGCTGAACACCTAGCATCTCTTTTTGGTTGATGTACAGATGTATTTGATTTGGGCTCCAGTGGCCCTGAATGCACCTCCCGTCCAGGTGTGCACCCCAGGCATAATCTGATGCATCTGTGGGGTTAGAGTCTGGGCGGCATGGGGTTGTGAGAAGGGAAGGCCCTTGTTGTGGTTGCATGCTACTGCCCATCAAAGAAAATCTTTCCTTAGACAAGGTATCATAGGTATGATAGTTTCCAGGCCCTGAGAGTGTTGACACCAAAGGCTTTTTAGGTACCACTGAAGATTCATCATATGCAGTCTGGCATTTAGAATGAGTAGAATGCAGGATGCCATAAACCCTAGAGCTTGCAGGATTTTCCTTGCAGATAACTGGGTTCTGGTGGCTAGTTGAGAGAAGTAGCCTGTCAGATAAGCTTGTTTTTCTGGGGTAAGGAATGCCATCTGGGATGCTGTGTCCAGGCTTGTTCCCAGAAATACAATTTTGTGAGTGGGGACTAGTTTGGATTTCTTTTCATTTACAGTATACCCCAGGGAGGTCAGTAGGTCCTTTACAAAGGTCAGGTGTTGTAACAGCTTTTCCTGGCTGTATGCCTGAATCAGGCAGTCATCTAAGTAGGGGTAAATTTGAATATTCCTTTGTCTGCAAAAAGCAATGGCTGGAGCCAGGCATTTTGTGAAAATTCTGGGAGCAGTGGATAAGCCAAAGGGATGTGCAGAGAACTAAAGTGCATAGATCCTGCCCTGAAACAGATATATTTCCTGCAAGAATCCCTGACTGGGATGTGTATATAGGCCTCTTTTAGGTCTAGGGTGACTAACCAAGCATCCTTGGATAGCACAGGAAGAAGCTGCTGGAGGGTGAGCATTTTGAATTTTGGTATCACCAGGAAGGTGTTTATTATTTATTGATCGAGTATTGGGCACCAGGCGCCCCCTTTTCTGGGTACCAGTAAAAGCCTGGAATAGAAACCATGGCCTATCTGGTCTGCAGGAACAGTCTGTATTGCCCTCATGGAGAGCAGGGAATGGACTTGGTTTTGGGCCTCTGCCCACTGGTTTGGAGGAAGATCTGGGAACCATTTTGGGGTTGGCAGAGTGTGGAAATAAAATCTGTATCCCTGGGACACTATGTTGAGGACCCATCGGTCATTGGTGATGGAAGCCCAGATTTTTGCATGGGAGGAGAGTTTTCATCCTAGGGGCACAAGCAAGTGGGCAGAGGTAAGGGGTGGAGTTTTAAAGTCATTGTGAGTTCTTTCCATAAGGGGGTGGCTTAGCACTCCCTGTTTTTGAAGTGGAGGAACTCCATTGCTTAGCTCTCTGCATTCCCTGGGACTGCTGTCTGGGGGGGTCTGCTTCCCCTAGGTCTTGTCTGAGCTGGCCTTGAGAGGGCCGGAAAGGACTAGTGTTTGGAGGGGCAATGCCTACTGAACCTCGGAGGCTGGATCTGCAAGAAGTCTTTAACTGTCTGTATAGATTTAGCTTTTTCTTCCATCTTTTTTAAGACCTCTACTGCCTTGGTGCCAAACAAATTTTGTTCAATGATGCGTCCAATAGTTTTGATTTTACATGGTCGGCAAGGTCTGTTCCTTAAGCCAAGCATGCCTTCTAAGTACAGAACCCATGACTGCTGCCCTGCAGGATGCTTCTAGAGCATCAAAGCCACATTGCAAGGTATGTTTAGTAACTTGGCTTGCAGAATGCATAAGCTCCTGTAATTCTTTATTTTCTGCACAAGCCGGAAAAGGTAGATATTTTTGTTTAAGGAGTTCCATTGTATGTTGCTGGTATTTCAGCATGTGGCACTGACAATTTAGTGTTCTAATGGCACGAGTTGTAGAGGTGTATACTTTTTTACCCCATCTGTCTAAAGCTCGGTAATTCCTGTCTGAGGGGGTGGGATTCTTAGCTGTGGTTGTTTTTATTCGTTTAGGTCCTTGGGAGATGACCTCTGGGTCAGTAGTAGGGTTTTTGAAAAGAAATTTGTGTGAGTCAGGGACTCTGTAATACCTAGAAATAAGGATAAGTGAGTCAAACCACCACAGTCCAGATATGTAAAACAGCAAACAAGAGTTGGAAAAAGGTTGGCACTTTTGCGGGATTACCGCTTCATCAGACCAAATACAAAATGAAAAAAAAAATCACATATTTTTAAAAAAGTACTCAGCCAATCAGTAAGAAACAATTAAAACTGAACCAATTAAAAAATAAAAATCATCTTACATCATCTTCTGCCTAATAAGGCAGGCTTAAGGGAAGTGCCACTGTTAAGACCTGGAGGTTCATAAGCCCTCATAGAGATAATCCAATGTTACTTAGTTTATCTTGCTACATGCTGTTCCTGTAATGGCTTTTACATTTGGTAAGACCACAAGCCAGCTGAGGGAAATAAGTCTTGAGCATTTAGGAAACATACGCAATCAGGTTATATCTAATGCCCTAGCTAATCATGCCTTATCTTATCCAGGCCATAGTACCTTTTTGTTTAGGGTTCTGCAAGTGCTGCATCCCAGCAGAAGAAGAGGTGATTTTAACAACACTGTTGAATTGTGTGAACTAAAGTGGATTATTTATTTGGCTGGACCATGGTGGTTTGACTCACTTATACTTATTTCTGGATTTGATGCTTTGTTTTGTGAGTCTCCTTTAGCATTTGGAATAGCTTATATATATATATATTTTCTTACTCTGTAATACCGGTCAGGTTTCCTGGGAGCAGTTGGGAGGGTGTCAGGAGTTAAACTATATTCCATAAAGACATCATCCACAACATCCAGCACAGGAGGAATGGCTAAAAGTCTGTGCTGTGGTAAATCTAAGAATTCCCTGAGTCTCTTTTTGGACTGAAGATAGTCCTGACATTTCCACTGGAAATGCTCCCTTAAAGTATGTAGGGTTTCACCAAATGAAAAATCCTCTGGAGGAGAGGCTGAAGGAATGGATTCCTCTGCATCTGAATCCTCATAAGCAGACAAGGGTTGCATGTCTTCATATTCAGAAACTTCAGAGTCATCGGACTCCTGGTCAGATAAAACTGCTGGAGACAAGTCTCTTTTTCTTTTGGAAGGGGTAGGCTGGCTTCCCCTAATAAGCATGATAAGGTCTTTCACGATTTTAAGCATTTCAGATTGAGGCATGGAAGCAGGTGCTTGAGCTTGGGTCGTCGTTTTTTTAGGCATAGTTCATACCCTGGGCCTTAGAAACTCGGTAGTTTTAGGAAGAACTGAAGATGCGAAAGAAGTCATTGGCTTGTGTCGAATATCAGTAATGTGAAGAACTTCCTCGGAAGCCAGTGCCTGCTCAGCAGCTCCGGACCCATCCAAGGTACAGACATTTGCAGGATCCTCAGTGAAAGAAGAGTCTTGCAGCATACCAGACTCTAAACAGGTCTCAGTAGTGGCCTGCGAATCCACAGAAGCAGGCATCAGGGGCTGCAAAAGCACCTCACTGAGGACCAGTGAACTGGCGACTAGCTTAACGGAAGTGTTGTCGGCAGTTTTGGACCTGTGCGATCTGTCTCTGTCATTATCCTTATGTTTTTTCGGAAGATCGGTAGTCGGATGGCTTACCAAAGTCATTTTGGAATATGGAGATCGAGAGTGAAAATATTTAGCTACAGTAAGGGCCTGATGACGTATAGTTCTGGCATTGAACAAAGCACAAAACCGACAGCAAGGGATGTCATGGTCTGGGCCTAAACAGGTGACGCAGTAAGAATGGAAATCCCGTTGTGGTATTTGTTTTTCACAGGTGAGACAATTAACTTTTTCTGACATCAGTTAGAGCAAGAAAAAAGGATCCTCAATGAGGTACTTAGCTTTAGAAGACTTCAACTTCAGTTCGGAAATAAAAACTCAGGTTGCGGCTGACCGGCACTTGAGCGAACTGCTTCTGCTTCAGGCTCCTTGGCAAGAAAGACTGATGTAATGGTGTCTACTGCCTGATTTCACACCACTGGTGACCTGACATCAGTCCTGGAGTGACAGCAACCGACGCAGAAATACTAAGCCTCTGGTATTTGGGCCGACTGAGGGCTACCCCTGGCAGGATAACCCAAGGTGATGGCTGCAACAGTGAAACACAAAGAACATTAAGAGGAGCAGGAGACATCTGTAGAAGAAATATGGGCATGGGAAAGAAAAAGAGATTTAATATGGTGCAATAAGTATGCAAAGGAGAAATCAAAACTAACCAATGCAAAAAGAGTAGCACCAAAGATATCTGAAGAAAAATAAAGACATCCAGATATGGAAAATCTTACAATACAAAAAAAGAAGAAAACAAAGAGGAAAAGTAGAAAAGATGATTAGTAATGGAGAAATTAAAGAAACTGAAACTGAGGTTATGGATTAACTGCAAAGTGAAGGGTTTAGTGTAGAAAATTTAACTCAGATAACAACAGAACAGGATAGAGTAATGGACACCCAAATTAAGGAGAAACCAGTGGATCAGGAAGCATCTAATCAGTTCACATATGAGAATACTTTGGAGCCTCCCATAGGAAACTAGTACAAAGGTTCAGTTGGAGCTGTACAGCAAGGGAAGGATCAGGAAACTGTGGCAACTCTGAAACAGTCAATGCTTTGGAGTGATAGGCCAGTGATTTCCCTTATGAAATAGCAATGGATGACACAGGGTGAAACTTAAGAGAAAGTGGCACAGGAAGAAGTTCTGGAACTTTCTACAGAATGCCTACAAGAAATGGTGGACAAAGACTGTGCCCTCAGTTTAGAAGAAAATGATATAAGCGAATAGTTAATTGATTTAATAGAGATAGACAGACATATTAATATCAATGAAAGAAATAGACTGCAGAAGGTCAATAAAACCCAGAAAGTTAGAAGTTTGATAAAACAAATGAACACAGCAATTAGGACTGTCTGTAGAGATTCACGTGATATAACAGAAGTAAACTGTATACATTAGTGTGCAGCCAAATTAATAACGGATAAAGTTCTACCACAGGAACATAGAATAGTAAGGGAAAGGATGGGGAGAAATCAAATGCCATCATGGAAGTATCAACTAGAGGAAACTATAAAGCAATTAAGACAAGAAGTGTCACTATTAGAAGAGTATAGAGGAGGGAACAGATCAACAAAAATATTCAGAAAGATAAATGTGATAAAATAAGAAGTTATGTACCTACCATAACGTTCCATGTTAGTTGTCTTCTCTCGCCTTCTTTCTTGCTTGATGGGTTCGGAGCCGATCCCTCGGCTCCGACTCGGCACTTGCTAAGCTCGAGAGTCACTTTTACCAGCTCGAGGCAGCCCCATATCCCATGATGCAAGGCGGTAAGTACCCAGATCTCGTTTGCTGACAAAGGGCAATAGCACCAAGCATAAAATACTTCCCAAAGGAAGAAAGAAAACTTACAGATGGAAAAAGGACCAGGTCTGAATGGTCTTTAGCATAACAGTTTCTTATACAAGGTCTGTCCAGGCCAGGGGGAAGGAGGGAGGGTCGCAAGAAAGAAGGCGAGAAGACAACTAACATGGAACGTTATGGTAGGTACATAACTTCTTAATGTTAAGTTGTCAATCTCGCCTTCATTCTTGCTTGATGGGACCGCGTCCTAGCACCTCTATCCTGGGTGGCTCAATGGAACAAACTCTTGAGGACTGTAGAGCCAAAACTGGCTCTGTCCCTGGAGGCCAAGTCCAATTTGTAATGGGAAACAAAAGTGTGAGGAGTAGCCCAAGTGGCCGCTGCACAAATAGTGTCCAAAGGAAGTCTAGCTTGAAAAGCTGTAGAAGTAGCTAAGCTCCTAGTTGAATGTGCTTTAGGTTTTGAGCACAGCTGTTTTCCCTGAGTATAAATTTCAGAGATGACCGAAGAAAGCCATCTGGACAAGGTCACTTTAGAAACAGGAAGGCCTTTTTATTATCCGCATAGGGAACAAAAAGTTCATCAGCTTTTCTAAATTTTTTGTTCTGTCCAAATAATATCTAAGTTGACGGTGGACATCAAGATAATGTAGCTTTTGTTCAGCTCTATCTGAATAGTTAGGAAAAAAATACAGGGAGATCAATGGATTGATTCAGATTGTTCTTTGAAGCGACCTTAGGTAAAAAGGTTGGATTAGTTCTCAAAGATACTCTGTCTTTGTGAAAAACCAAATAGGGGGGTCGAACCGAAAGAGCATGAAGTTCAGACACCCTCCTGGCAGATGTAATAGCCACTAGGAATAAAGTTTTCCAAGAAAGATATTTCAGGGAACAAGAAACAGCTGGCTCGAAGGGGAAGAATCAAGGATGTCAGCACTAAATTTAGATCCCACTGAGGAGGAGGATTCCTGATTGGAGGTTTTAGTAGGAAAATTCCTTTCAAGAAGGCCCTGCAGAGCCTATGGGACATAATATTATGATCTGCTATCCCGACATGAAAATTGGAAATAGCAGCCAATTGAACTCTGACTGTGGAAGAAGAGGAGCCTGCATGAAAAATCTCTGCTAAGAAGTCCAGGACTGCCTGAACAGGGGCAGTAAAAGGATCAATATTTTGGGCCTTAGCCCAATAAGAGAAACATTTCCATTTGCTTGTGTAAATCCTCCTGGTAGAGGATTTTAGCGAAGCTACTATGATGTCTCTAACTGGGTTAGAGATCAAAGGAAGCCTGGCTAAGGAAGGAAGTGGAGCAACCATGCTGTGAGGTTGAGAGAAGGGATTGACCGGTGCAGCTGACCCGATTGGTGAATCAGAAGATCTGGCACTGGGTCCAGATGCCACGGCTGCACCAAAAGGTGATGATGGAGGAACGGGAACCAAACTTGTCGAGGCCAGTAAGGGGCAATGAGAATCAATTTGGCTCTCAAAACGGTAGCTTTCTGGATCACCTGAGGGATCAGAGGAAATGGAGGGAAGGCATAAAGAAGTCCCTGGGGCCAATCCTGGGTCAGAGCGTCTCTGGGGGGATGGCCTGATAGAGGGAAGAGGCTGAAGAAGTCTGGACATTTGCTGTTTTGGGGAGTAGCAAAAAGATCGCAACATGGACGACCCCATTCCAGAAAAATCTCTTCCGCTATAGATTGCTTGAGAGACCACTCATGAGGCATGAGGATAGCTCTGCTCAATCTGTCCGCTATAATGTTGGTTTTCCCAGGGATATGCGTTGCTACCAGAAACCGATGAGAGGAGATCGCCCATTGCCATAGTCTGAGCGCTTCTCGACACAAGGGGTAGGACTTGGTTCCGCCCTGTTTGTTGATATACCAAACTACAGACATGTTGTCTGTGTGGACTGCAATTGTCCCTACGGGAAGAAAGTCGTTGAGGGCTTGCAACGTTAAAAGCACTGCTCTCATCTCCAGGACATTTATGTGCAGATGGTACTCGAACGGCTGCCACGTCCCATGAACCATCCTGCCCTGAAAATGACCCCCCCACCCGATCAGGGAGGCATCCGTGGTGACAGTGGCTATCGGGGATGGGGGTACAAAGTACCTGCCTTGGTGAACCTGAGACGATGTGATCCACCAAGCAAGATGCTCTTTGCATGTCTGTGTCACCAGAATCTGGTGACGCATTGGAAGTTGCTGGTATGACCACTGTGTGAACAGCATCCACTGAAGAAGGCGCATGTAGAATCGAGCCAGTGGAAGAAGAGTAATGGCCGCAGCCATGAGACCTAATACCTTTAGAACCATTCTGGCCTGTATTTTCTTGCTGGCCAGAATGATCCTGACATGAGTCTGAATGTCTGAAACTCTTTGTTCTGTAAGGGTAGCTGACATCCGAACAGTGTTTAAGTTTGCGCCTATGAAGGTAATAGACTGGCAGGGCGATAAGGATGACTTTTCAAGTTGACTGAGATGCCCAAATGAGAACAAAGGTCTATTGTGTAATCCCTGGCTTGTATAAGCTGATGCCTGGTGGTGGCTGACAGGAGCCAGTCGTTGAGATACGGAAACACCTGGAATCCTTGACGTCTCAGGTGAGCCGTGACCACTGCCATGCATTTGGTGAACACTCTGGGGGCTGTAGTGAGACCAAAGGGCAGGGCTCTGAACTGGAAATGACTGGACCCCAGCCGAAGCGGAGAAATCTCCTGGAGCGTCTGTGAATTTTGATGTGATAGTACGCATCCTGAAGATCTATTGAGCACATCCAGTTGTCCTTCTGTAAGAAGGGCAGAATTGACTGAAGAGTGACCATTCGAATCTTGTCTTCCTGACAGACTTGTTGAGTCTGCTGAGATCCAATATTGGTCTCCAGTCTCCCGTCTTTTGGGGACCAAAAGAACCTTGAGTAGATTCCGGCTCTGAATGGTCTATTGTAACTGGCTGAATGGCTCTTTTTGCAGTAGTTTTGAGATTTCTGACTCTGCAATCTCCCTTAGACCGGGTGGTACATCTGGAAGGGAACTTGAGGGAAGGGACTTTCCTCGAAAGGAATTATGTAACCCTTGGATATGATCGACTGTACCCATCTGTCTTGAGTGAGGGAATGCCAGGCTTCTGGGTACAGTGATAATCTTCCCGACTGCCTCCAAGGAGGGACAGCCGGGCAACACCTCAGGGATGCTGAAAGAGCTTGTCAGAGAGAGGCTCCCTGTTTCCCTGGTTCTTCGGACCCCTCTGCCTCTAGAGCGTCTGTTGTTGTTACCCCTCTGCCTCTAGGGGTAAACTGACCACGTGAATCGGCGTGACTCCTTGGGATTTACGGAACCACATCTTCCGCCCTTCTGTCCTTTGGGATAAGGTCTAGAAGGGGTGGAAAAACGGACTCCAACAGCAGAAAGAGTCTTGCCGTCCTGCTCGCACCTGGTCAAGGTTTCCTTCACCTGAGGGCCAAACAAAGCTGACCCATCAAAGGGAGAATTTGTGAAGGACGCCTTAAAGGGATCCATAAAATCACATAGCCGCATCCAGGCTTGGCGTCTAAGAGCCACACCTGTGCCTGCGGCTCTACTCGCTCCATCAGCAGCATAAGATATTAGCCGCATGGAGGAGTTTGCAATGGAATTGAGGGTTCTTAGCTGCGAAGCAATTTTTTCTTGAGCCCCTGCAGCTGTAGGATCCTGAACTACTTCTCCCAGCTCCTTCAGGATATCCCTCTGGAGTCTGGTGAAGTGACATAGGTAATTCAGCGAATGCATAGCAAAGGTCGCTGAGGAAAACATCCGCTTACCGTACCTATCCATGGTCCTAGAGTCCTTATTAGGAGGATGGATGGGCACGGAAGGATCTGCAAGTTCCTTTTTGGTGGCCGCAGCCACCACCATGGCATCAGCGGGGACACCCTTAGTAAGGAATTGTTTGTCACACGGGGCAGTGATAAATTTTGAAGGCCTCCTAGGGACTGGCTCTACAGAGTCAGGAGCTGCCCACGCCTTTCGTGCAATAACCTGCATAAGGGGGTCGAAAGGCAGAGACACCCAGGAGGTGGAGGGCCGAGATCCAAACGCCTCTAGGTATACTGACTCATCCTCAGAGGGATTGTTGGTGGGCCAGTTTCCCCTCTGTTTCAGAAGTTCTAGGATGTCTGAGAAGGAGACATCCTCAGAGGGGATCTAGGGATCCCTCTGACTCATCAAAGTCAGTATCCGAGTGACAGACTCGGGAGTCTACATGCTTCCTCTTACAAGTCCTCTTCCTAGGAGGATCTCCCGAAACATCAGGAGAATCCTCGAAGAGGGGAAATTCCCAATGGGGAAACCTGAGGCGGAGGATCTCTGGGTCCTGTAGCAAGAGAAGTGGCAGAGATGTCAACAGGTACTATAGAGGGAGGAGCTACGGGAACAGACTGCTGACTGATACCAGTGGCCAGTACACTCTTCATCACCTCGAATGCTCCCTCCCAGGCAGGTCCGAGAGAACCCGCTCAAGAGCTAGGAACTCCAGGGACCACCGAAGGGAAGCCTCCGAGGCAGATGTCGGAGCCGAGCTCACCAAGGCCGAGGCTCCAAGGGGAAGAGCGGGCTCGGACAAGGGTCCGATGCCACTCACCCCCTCGGAGGAGACCATGGAAGCCCGACCACCGAATCCCTCTAAGGAAGGTCTCGAAGAGGAGATAAGAGTAGAGGCTGAAGGAACAGAAGGGGGTATCCGTCCTCCAGCCGTAGCAGTAACCATTCCCGAAGACTCCAACTCCAAGCTCTGGGGTAGAGTTGAAGGAGGAACTGTAACGGGGTGTGGACCCACAGTCGTCTGTTGAGACGGACTATGCAACATTTGGGCCAGTACCTGTGACTTAAGTAATCTACTGACCACTCTCTCTAGGTCATGATCTGACAACCTGGATGACCTTGAAGATCGGCTCCGATGGCTCCGTTCCGATAGAAGAGGTGAAGCCGAGCGAAAGTATCGGCCCCAAGGAAGGAGACCCCGACCTCTTCCTGGAATGAGCCATCGGAGCCAATACTATAGATCCTGTCGGAGCCGACCTCTCGGAGCCGACAGGAAGCCTCGATGTATCGGCTCCAGCCGGAGCCGATACAGCCACCAAAGTAACGGTGTCGGAGCCGATCGGAGCCGACACCGATGCCTGTGCCACATGGGTGTCGGAACCGATCGGAGCCGACATCGGTGGTCACTACAGATTCGGCACCGATAGCCATCGGTGCCGAAGGCTGTTAAGCCAGAATCGGCCCCAGCCGGAGCCGATCTCGACTCGGTACGAGTCGGAGCCGAGGCCGCAGGCTTAGACACAGAAGCCTGGGCCTTGGTAGATTTAACTGATTTGGATGGAGCCGACTTAGCCGGAGAGCCCTCCGGCTTAAGAAGGCCCCTAAGGATCAGTTTATTACGTCTTTCCTGCAGGACTCTCTGGCTGAAGGAATGACAAATCGCACAGGAGTCCTGCAGGTGAAGAGGGCCCAGACAATACAGGCAAGAAGTGTGACCGTCTGTCAGAGACATCTTCTGACAGCACGAGTCACACTTCTTAAAACCTGAGACCCTCTCCTTTGACATGGTGCTTTACACAACACACACACACACCAGTCAAAAATTAACTTAAATAAAATACCAAAAAGGTATTTCTATAAACAACACACACACCCTAACAGGGGGGGGGATGGGATGGGTAAATTTGACTAAAATAAAATAGAAAAGACAGGGATTTTCTGTCACAAAAGGTAAAAAATTAACTAATAACCAATAATTAAGGTTTTTTTAAGAAAAAGGGGCTTAAATATCCAAAAAGAGAATCACTTACCAGGAGCTGGTAAAAGGAGGACCTCATAAGCGAAGCGGCAAACGAGATCTGGATACTTACCGCCTTGCATCATGGGATATGGGGCTGCCTCGAGCTGGTAAAAGTGACTCTCGAGCTTAGCAAGTGCCGAGTCGGAGCCGAGGGATCGGCTCCGAACCCATCAAGCAAGAATGAAGGCGAGATTGACAACTTAACATGCAATGTGCAGTATTATAACAGATCAGGATTTAGCATGCACTTTCGCAAATAATAAACTAAAAATATCAGCACAGGCAGAAAAACTTAGAAGATAAACAGATAAATATAATGGAAGAGTACAAAATAAACAATTTATTGATGACCCCAAAAAGTTTTATACAGAATTGGGAAACAGGTGAAAGGAAATGAAAGACCACAAAATAAAGAAGAAATAGATATATTCTTGAGAAGTATTTATGATGATCATGTGGAACACAATAAAATGCTAAATGGATAGAAGTAAAAGAAAGAATAACAAGTTCAAATGTACAGAATATGAAATGGGATGAAGTGACAGCCAGAGAGATTGAAACAAAGTTAAGAAAAGCCTCTAATTGGAAAACACAAGGCCCAGATGCAGTATCAAACTTCTGGCTAAAAGTATTAACATCTTTCCACAAAGATTTAGCCATGAGTAAGAATTATTTATGTGCACACCCTGAACAGACACCAGCATGTCTAACAACAGGAAAAAAAATGCTCCTACTTAAGAGTGAACATGCAAGCTACCCTAAAAATTATAGGCCAATAACTTGCCTTCTGACGACGTATAAACTATACACTGGAATTGATGCAGAGTTTATAGCCATTTAAAAAAAACTCAATTATGGCAACAGAACAAAAGGGTAATAAAAGAAAGTCATATGGAACAAAGGATCATTCGTTGTTAAAGTCATAGTGGAGAACTGTAAAAGGGGAAGAATTTAAGTATGGCATGGACAGACTACAAAAAATGCATTTCAAAGCATCTCACATTCATGGATAAAAGAGTGCCTAAAAATGTATAAAATGAACCCTACACTGATAAACTACATCAGTGTGACCAAGAAACAGTGGCAAACCACTTTGCAGTTAAGTCATGATAAAGGGCAAATTATTATTCCGAAATAAAAATTAAAAGCGGGATATTCCAGGGTGACTCTCTGCCACCGCTGCTCTTTTGCTTGCCCTTAACCCATTAAGCTGCCTGCTTAGCAGATTAGATATTGGCTACAATTTGGCCCCTAGAAAGCAACAAAGTGTATAAAGACTTCTTATCTTCTCTTTGTAGATTATTTAAAACTGTATAGCTCATCAGATGACGAACTGAAAGCACAACTGCCAATAGTCAAAACTTTTTCAGATTATATAAGAATGTCATTTGATCTTAATAAATGTGCAAAAGCAACCTTTAAAGCAGGAAAGCTGCAGCACCGAGAAAATATCAGTTTGGGACAAGAATGTGACATGAAAGAACTTGAGCAAGAGGGAGTGTATACATGTTTGGGAACTGATGAAGGATCAACAATAAAACATGAACAAATGTGAATAAAACTCAGAAAGGAATATTTTAGAAGACTTAAATTAATCCTGAAAACAGCGTTGACATCTAGGAACAAAGTTCAAGCTATAAACCAATTTGCTCTTCCTGCCCTAACTTACAGTTTTGGAGTGCTGACTGAGCCCAAAAGGTGCTGAACAGATTAGACAGGAAAACAAGAAGGATGCTTCATGCTCATTAAAAGATTTATAAAAATCAGTGCATACCAAGATTATATATTCCCTGTTCTGAAGAAGGTATGGGCCTCCTTGAAACTGATTACATATACAGATCTACAATCATGGGACTGCATACATATCTGCTGATCCAACATAAAAGATATGTCAAGAAGCAAACTGAAGGTCATGTTGCTTAATGCTAGGAGCCTTAACCTGAAAATGGAGTCACTGGAGGCCCTCCTTGCACTGGAAGATGCTGATGTCTGTGCGGTCACAGAAACCTAATTCAGGGCTGCAGAGAACACCCCTGCCTTACCACGCTATACCTCATTCCACACATTCTGACCCTAAAATGAGGTTGGGAAGACTAAGGGTGGTGGAGTCTCTGTCTTCATTAAGGACAGGCATACCTCCAGACTGGTTTGCCAGCATGATGCACTGGAACTACTCCAGGTGCAACTGACAATTGGCAAGATACCTGTCCAAGTTATAGCCAGCTGTAGACCCTACTCCATGACTCAGGATACCCATTCCTCTTACGTGGATCTATTTGACTCCATTAAGGTACCCCCTAACACCCTGATCCTTAGTAACTTCAACTACCCAACCATAGTCTGGGTGAACTATTTCTGCACTAATGCACTCACTCAACGATTCCTTGACTTCATTAATTCTAATGCACTAGATCAGCTTGTCTCAGCCCTACAAGGGGGGATAACATTCTGGACTTGGTTCTCACCAACATGGGTGACTGCTGCACCACTCCCATAGTATGTTCTTCTCTGGTGAGATGAGATCATCAAACTGTCTCATTCGAAGTTTCTATCCCACCCAACCCCCCCTCTCCAACTGTAATCAAGCTAAAAAACTTCTCAAAAGCTGACTACAACCTCCTAAGGGAGGGTTATCTGTAGCTTCACACCATCGGCCCCCTCAGAGGATGCAGACAACTATGCTGAACAGCATGCCAATGCAGGATGCAAGCACCTGTACAACTTCATGGACTCAGCCATACCCAACAGAACTAAAACCTGCTCCTTAGGGAAACACAAAGCTGTTGGGTGGACATCCTCTATCAACAGGCTTTACAACAAAAGGAAGAAACTTTTTTCCAGGGGTAAAAAGGAACATTTTCCAAATTGGAAAAACTCCCTCCTTAGCCTCAACAAGCAAAATAGATCACTAGTGAAAGTCTCCAAAGCCAATTATGAATCAAAACTAGCCTCCAGAACAAAGGGAAACCACAAAGCCTTCTTCAGTTATGTCAGAAACCTCCATGGCAAAGCCCAGGTTTGTTCCGAATTAGTACTTAACAGTATCACTTACGCCGATCCTGTTGACCTAGCCAACCTGCTAGCAGATAGGCTCAGCGCAAACATCACCCCCTGTGCCCCCCAAAGGCCCTTTCAACATCTCCGATACTTGTCCTGCACTTCACATATCCATGGATCAAGTGCTAAAGGCTCTATTCAAGGCAAAGAACACAGCTTCCATGGGACTTGATAGTATCCCAGGCTGTATTCTGCACCATCTCCAGCAGGAACTGGCTTCACCATTGAGCACCTTATTCAACCACAGCCTAAGAACAGGCTCCATTCCAGTAGAGTGGAGAACTGCCATTGTCATCCCCTTGCACAAAGGTGGTGCTACTACTGACCCTGGAAACTATTGCCTTATTAGCTTGACCAGTTTGATCTGTAAAGCCATGAAGCATATTATTATGGATCTCATAAACAAGAACATTGGCAATCTCCAAGCACTTGGCCACACCCAGTTCAGATCCGTCAAGGACAGAGCTTGCCTGTTGAACCTGGTTAACTTCTTTGAGACTGTCACCAAGGCCCTGGATGAGGGGAAAGTCAGTACATACAACCTACCTTGACTTGGCTAAGGCCTTTGACACAATGCTCCCACTCAGGCATCATCAAAAAGCTAAGACAACTTGGCGTAACTCTCTATCTCATCAGGTGGGTGGCCAACTGGATCACTGACAGGACCCTCAAAGTCAAAATAGCCACCTCCACCTCTGGTAGCAGACTTGTTACTAGTGGAGTTCCCCCGGGATCTGTCCTGGGACCCCTACTGTTTGGCATCTACTTCGCAGAGGTCCAGACAAAGACAAAGACCCTGCGGCTGACCAAATCTGTGGATGGCTGTAAGTTGGGGGCTGTCAGTGACTCCTCAAATGTTGTTAACATACTGCAAGAGGGTCTCACAGCAACTAATGACTGGTGCCAAAGTCATGGCCTCAAGCTAAATGCAAAAAAAAGTATCATCATTCCATTCAGCAAAAACACAGCCCCTACTGATTACCACATCAATGGCAACTCCCTAAGCACACAACCTGTGGTGAGAGACCTAGGCACTCAGGTTGATAACCTCACATTCAACCATCATGTAGCGGCGGTGGTCAGAAAAGCCTTTTACTTGGTTCATCTCATAAGTAAATGGATTGCATCCAGAAAAAAGGAGGCTGTTACCTCTCTATACTCCTCCCTCATTAGACCAATAATTGAGTGCAATGCCCGTTTTGTATGTACCTCTTCAAGCATCTGCACCAACTTGAAAGGCCACTGAAATACCTCACAAAGAAAATCCATGGCCTCCAACACCTGTCCTATGTGGACAGGCTCAAATCACTATCATTTTATTAATTACCATACAGATTGCTCAGGGATAATCTGTGTCTCACCTACAAGGCAATCTCAGACCCTGCCCTACTAGAGATGCTCCATATCTGTAAGTCTAACACCTCACACATTACCCGCTCAAAAGGTCTGAATCGAATATGTGACATCAACAAAACCTGCTGGAGAGACAGGTTTGTCTCCCAGAGGCTGCCCCATCTCTGGAATAGAGTTCCCATACATGTCAAACAGAGCACCTCACTGACTCTCTTCAAGTGCAACCTTGATGAGTGGATGTGAAACCACAAATTTGCCCCAGGGGTTCCACCTGTGTCCCTCACTGACAGAGGTAACAGGTGCTGACTGAGGTTTCTTTTTGGGGATAAACTCTTGGCTAGGCTTGTAAGGGCCCCAGGGCCATTAGCTTAGTAACCTCCTATGATCCTATGATCTCACAAGACCGGAACATGTTGAAACTTTTGAAACATGAGGAGAATAAATCTAAGATGACTTCTCTTCCTAGTCTAGCAGAAGCATATCAGCGTCAAGTGGGAATGGAAATCAAACCAGAAAGTGGATAAAAAAATCAAGCAGCAACTGAATCTGCCAAAAAAAACAAAAGAAAGAATATAAGGTGAAGGGTCAGATGAGAAGGCAAGAAATGTGGAAAATGCATATATATATATATATATATATATATATATATATATATATATATATATATATATATCGTTGCAAGTCCTGGAAAAAAATTCATGTTGATCAGGAATGAATGCAGGAATGGTTAAGGAGAGGCGAATTCAAACTAAAAGATGAAAGGTTAATATAGATGGCCCAAGATAGTGGACTACTTACACGTTGGTTTACAATGTCCATTGACCATGTGGGAGAAACAGACAAATGTAGGTTTTGTAAAACAGAATTGGAAACAGTTGCACATCTTGTTGTTGGGCGTGACATACTAATGGCAGAAGGACTGTGTACTGATAGACATAATAATGTGGCAAGACTGTTACACTGGGGACTGTGCAAACATTATAATACTGAAGTAGCTGAAAAACACTGGAAACATGAGCCATAAAGCATCATAGAAAATGATGAAATCTACATCATATGGTATCACCCATTACCAACAGTTGAAAATATAGATGCAAGAAAACCAGATACAGTGGTCCATGAAAAGACAAAAGTAGCACTGATCATTGCAATTGCTACACCCAGTTACTAGTGTCTTGTGCACAGAAAGACACAAAGTCATAAAATACCAGAATTTGCAGGCAGAAATGGGAGCAATGTGGAAGAAAGATACCCAGATAGTTCCAGTAGTAGTAGGAGCAATGGGTCTTATAAAAAAGTATCTACAATCCTATTTAGATATGTTACTGATACATGTAATGCCATATAAATTGGAAAAGGCGTCATTACTGGGAACACTGAGGGTGCTGCAAAGAGCACTTCTGGCTGATGTCAAAGATTGAAACAATACTAATTTCATGAACTTTAATCATACTTTGACTTAGGAATGTGGTCAATTCCCGTCATTGTATTAGAAACCCAAAATATTTGGAGAAATTTAAAAAATAAGGCACAGAACTGGTAATGTAATCCAGATGCATACAACCTTAAGAAAAGCCTGAAGTCTGGATGAATAGGGTAAGCATCTTTTAATTTTACCTGTACCAAGAAACTTAAATGAGGAAGAAGGGGTAATAGTTTATGAAGTGACAGCATTTGAACTTGGGTTATGATCAGAAATTGGTTTAGGACAGAAAGAAAGATCCAGAAGTGTTCTCCAAGCATTTTATTTCTTTCTTTGGCACCAAAACATCCTTAAATAAAATCTTTTCCCAAAATAGGAAGGAGGGACTGGTTCTCCCACTCCCTGAGGCAACATGTATTGAAGTACAGGGGGAATAAAGAAGTCTGCTTGGGCAGATGAGGAATTACTTCCACAAAAGGAGGAATTTCCTACCACTGCCATCTGCAACCTGGATGAATGATCTTCATAACCCATTTGTCTGAAATTGTCTGTTGCCAAAGATAGAGGTGGTGAGTCAGACTTTTTGCTTAGGGGGGGTCAAGGTCCCATAAACAGTCATACTGACTTGTTGGGCTGTGCTTGTTTTTCAGGCGGGGGGTCTGCAGTCTTTCTGGAATCCCCTTGCCATTTCTTCTTAAACGATGTTTAACCAGCATTTTGCTGAAACTGTTTATTTTGTTCCTTGCCAAAACTTGATGTGGTGTTAGGGAATTCCTTAGAAAATTTGGAAAAGGTGGGCTGAAAAGACTTATAGACTCCTTGTTTCAGCCTACCCCTCTCATCACACTTTTTAATAACCTCTTAAGCACAGGGGCCAAAGACTCAGTCTCTCTTCAAAGGAGAATTTAAAATCTCAGTTTTTAGTCATCTGGGAGGTTCTGAGAATGCAGCCAAGCAAACCTCCTCAAAACAGTATAAGTGGCCATAGCCCTGTAAGAGTCATGCACACTGTAAACAATGAGTTGAGATCTGTAAAATGGAAGAAGTTAAACAATGTAAAGCAGATTTTTCCTCAGAAGAATAAACTGCAAACAACACATTCCTCATACTTGCACAATTAGAATAACTTTAATATATATATTTCAGCCTATACATAAATAAACTCACTGTCCCTGCATAGAGTAGTACAGTAATTTCTCTCTAAGGTAGCTTTCCAGTTATTTTTTATTTTTGCTAGTATAGTTTATATTTGGATATTAGAAGCTTATGCTTTTGTTTTTGCTTGCTCCCAATTTCAGTAAACCTGATTCAGAGTTCCTCTAAATGATAGTGCTAAGGTAGAAATACTCTTTCTTTTTTAAGTGCTGAATGATATGTATGGTAATCTGGTTAAACTGCTACATTGTTGCAATATTGTCTGGTAATAGTATATTCCAACTAGTTACACTGCTGCTACTGTATATTCTGTTTCTGTAAGTTAAACATACATTCTACAGTGCAGAATGATATTTATGGTAAACTGGTGAAACTGCTACATAGTTGCATTATTGTCTGGTAATAGGATATTCTAACTAGTTATACTGACTGCTGCTGAATAAGACTGGTTGAAGACTCTGAAGGTATTTCTCTTGCTGACTTCTAATAGGCTATGTTCACTTGATCTGCTTTCTGTACAATATTTATGATGGTTGTGCTTATTTTGATGTCCTTATTTTATTGCTTTTAGTCTTACTTTCTTTTTCTCTTTTTTGCAACTTTTAGAGCTACTGAGGACCTGATCGCTTTGGGCCCCACCCCCGACTTGTGTGAGCAAGGAATCCTCTCACTCCAGCTAAAAGCAAAGAAAACTCTAGCCAGCAATCATCCAAAAATAGACTGCAGCCCCTGGTTTAACTCCAGGAACCTTGTTGTTGCCACTTGTGTAGGGTAGGTGCCAGCTTTTGTAACTACTGTTATGCCTTGTTAAAATCTGTTACAGTCAGCTAGAGTGTATACCCCAGGGGCAATAGCTGCAAACCTTCTTCCTCTTAGCCCACCCCCACCCCTTTCACTGTTGATAATTCATTATATGTGAAGGTATTTATCCCCTCTCAGTAGTCATAGCCTTCAGTCCCTCCTCCTCAATACTTGTTCTTTACTCAACACCAAACAGAGGTGCAAAGTCTCCAGCGGCTTTTATCTTTAGTTACATTTTATGCAGCAAACAATGAGCAAAGGGGAATACAAATATAAAAGAGAATAAAATCTGCCATTGCAGACTAGTAAGCAGCATACAACTTCCACCTGTGGTGTATTCCTACACATAGTTTTTCTTGGAGAAACCTTCCAGTCCTTGAACAAGGGTGCCTGTATGTTTACCTTATTTCCTTGGCTGTCCTTGATAATTAGCTAGGTTTAGCAGAGTCCCTTGGCTTCTCCCCTGCTACTTTAAATTCCAATTGAAGGATTCCTTCCCTTCCCCCACCCCTCAAGTGATTGCACAGGTACAACACACCAAAGGTTTTAAAAATCCTGGATGCCATATTTGCTCTAATTGCAGCTGAAAGCCCTCCAGGTGTAGCATCTCTAGTAAGTGTCCCTGGACTAGCTGATAGTTTTTTTAGTTAAGTTCTATCTGGAAGGTGTAGCCCTGCTCCGTTCGCTCCACTCACTTCGCTCACCTCCCACCCCCATATCATTACGTTTATACCTATCTATACACCCACACCCCTTCACTTCCTCCCTAATCCCCCATCCCTCTACTTTCTGTTCTCATACTACCTCCCTCCTTTGCTCCTCCCCACACTTACCTACTATCCACTATCAAAGACTACTATGCCTTACTCCCAGCCCTTCCTCTTATCCTCTGTTCTACATCCCATAAAGTGACATGTCTCTTACAACTCAAGCTATACTATTACCTTCCCTACTCCTTATACTCTATCACCTCACCTCCCATCACTCACAATTACATACTCCCTATTTCCATCCCTCAGACACCACTCTTAACTCAAGTACTACACCACAACCCTATCTACTAATCTGTCCCTCCATCTTTCCCCCCACCACTCCCATTCCTAAAATAAAAATACCCCCCCCCCTTTAAAACAAAAAAACAAAGTCTACTTACTCAAATTAAAACCCCATTACAAACCTCTACTTCTATCTGGTGACATTCATCCTAACCAGGCCCTACTACAGACACTACCCTGAACAATAACTCCCCTGTATCTAAACCTGCCAACCCTCCCAACCCACAAAAAGAAGTACAATTATGCTCTATCAATGTCAGGAGCCTTGTAAATAAAGTTCAAGAACTCCATGCTTGGATAGGTAACTATACTCCTGACATAGTTACCCTAACTGAAACATGATTAAAACCACACCATCTGGACAGTGAAATCATCCCTCCTGGCTATAATATCCTTAGATTAGATCAACCTAAAAGAAAAGGAGGAGTCTCCATACTCTACTCCAATTCTCTCTCCCATATCAGTCCCACACTAGACTTACCCTCCTTTTCACCAGCTGAACTCCAACTAACCAACTTCAAACTTAACAGTTTCAGCACCATAACTGTTGCAGCAATATATATTCCCCCTGGTGATAATATTAACATACTTGAGAACATCCTATCTCACCTCCCACATACCATCCAGAATGAAATAATTATACTGGGAGATGTTAATACTGATTGACTTACAATACAAGCTCTCAACACTACTTCCTGTATAAACCTACATGGGTTTGAGCAGCTAATCACAACCCCAACCTACATTAATAAATCTCACCTACCTAGATCTCTTCTTGACTGGATATTGGGCACCCACCCTCAAAACAATCATAACTCCCAAACCCTTCCAAATGCCCTCAGCGACCACTGTCCTATAACAGTTACCAGACATACTCCCCACCTTACCAAACCAAAAAAATTTATTACGACCCGCTCACTTTCTCATTTCTGTCCTAACTCTTTTATTCACCAACTCTCCAAAATTACCTGGTCTTACCTCACCACTCTTCCTTTAGATGAAGCTGTCCACTCCTTCAACAATACATTACTAAGCATTCTTAACTCCCTTGCTCCTCTTCACATGATTAGAATCAAATCTAATACTACTCCCTGGCTCACTAAATCTACCAGAACCCTCATGAAAGACCGGGATAGGATATGGAAAATGTGGACTAAAACTAGGACCCCTTCTCTTCTTCAGAAATATAATGAACTCAGAAATAAAATAAAAAAAATCTTCCAATATGACAAAATAAACTTCTATGCCAATCCTCCTCCTACTCTTAAATCAGACCCAAAGAAATTCTGGAGCTCGATTCAACAGACTCTTCATCCAGGAAACCCTTCCTCTCCTAACCCATGTCCCAATGCAACACCTGCAGACATAGCCAACAAATTTAACAATCATTTTATAAACTCAATAACCTCCATAATAAATTCTCTCCCCCCAGAAACAACACTAGCACCCCCACAAACTCTATACCTCTTCCAAACCCTCCTAACTCCTTCTCTCTAAAAGCAGTATCAACTAACTATGTAAGGCCATTACTCTCTAAACTTAAACCTTGCTCCCCATCCATTGACAAGCTGCCCTCTTACTTCCTGCAGATTGCTTCTGAACCTCTTGCCTATCCTGTATCCATCTTAATCAACCGATCCATTTCTGAATCTTATGTCCCCACTGTGTGGAAGAATTTCTTTACTCTACCCATTCACAAAGGGGGCAACTCTTCAGACATATCCAACTTCAGACCGATTGCCATACTCTCTCTACTCTCAAAGATCCTACAGAAATGCATTCACAAGCAAGTAATGCATTACCTTCACCAGGAAAACCTTCTCACACCCACACAGCATGGTTTCCATCCCAAGCATAGTACAACTACTGCACTCATATCATTCATTAACATACTCTCCCTAGCTCGTGATAACAATAAACTTGTCTCATGCCTATTCCTTGACCTTTCTAAAGCTCTTGACACGGTCTCTCTCCCACACCTCCTAGATAAACTCACTTACATTTATTTCTCTCCCGCTACTATCTCCTGGTTCTCCAGCTATCTCTCAACCTGCCAGCAATTAGTAAAATGGCTCTCTGCACTATCCTCCCTTCTCACTGTTCAAATGGGAGTCTCCCAAGGGTCCATACTTGGACCACTACTCTTTAATATTTTCACCAACTTGCTCTACTCCTCTAGTCCCCAGTCATCTCTTGTGCAATATGCTGATGACTCAACTGTTATAACCATTGCTGACAACCCAACTGACCTCCACTCAACTACCCAGGCATCCTTCCACACCATTGAGACTTGGCTATGTGATAACAAACTAATACTTAATCCAAAAAAATAAGCTCCTACTCTTCCTCCCTAAAAACATCACCACACTCAAAAGTACATTTACCATCTTATCCTGCAACAACACTATCATCTCAGCTGAATCTAGTACTAAATTGCTAGGTGTTGCAATAGATGATCAGCTTAAGTTTGATCTCCATGTTACTAACTCGGAAAAAAGAACTTATCAGAAACTTGGACACCTTTTCCGTAGCAAGAAATACTTAACACTGCCCAAATAACTCTCTCCCCGGCTTTATTAGTCCCAACACTCCTGTACAGCTGCCACATATTCACAAACCTAAATTCTATACTTATTTCCAAGCTTGAAACTACCTATAATAAGATCACCAGATTTGCAGCTAACCAAACCTACAAGTCACACCACTGCTTAGCAATACAGCAGCTAGATTGGCTAGAATTCCCTCAGCTACTCCAACTATACCAACTACAAATCATCCACTCTATCCTCTATCTACCCTCTTTCTTCCCCAGCCTCTCTACTATCATATCCAAATATTCCCCTGCTAGGACGCTACGCAGCTCAAATCAAGAATTATTAAACATCTACAAACCCAAACCCAAAATAGGCTACCTTCTCTATAACTATAACCCAGCTATATCCTGGAACCAACTCCCCTTGGAAATAAAATCCCTCCAGCATAGCAAAAGTTTCAAATTAGCCACAAGGAAATACCTAAAAACAAAATGGTCTTGCCACTGTAGCCAACCACCCTGAAACCACCATCCTTTCTCCTATTTCACCACCTCACTCTTAATGTATCTCTACTATTCCCCTGCCTCTTCTACCTCTTCCCTTCCTCTATCTCCAACCACTCTTAATTCTTACAGTCTCAAAACAACCTACCTGTCTAGTCTGTCTCCTATACTCTACCTCCCCTACATCTCCTACTAGCCATTCCTACTTTCCTTTCTTGTTTCCAAACTCCTATACAACTAGATCTTACCCACTTTAAACAAGCATCTGCCAATTAACTCATTTTGCTCTAAGCAGCTAAAATAATATTGTAACTAGTCACATTTTCTTCTGCTAATTGTTTAAAACCTTGTTTGTAACAACTCACATACTTGTCTGCCAGTTGTTAATACTCTGTATAATTGAATTGCCTGAAGAGCTTTTTTTCTCTCCAGGTCTCAGCTTGTAAGATCCTATAGCTGATTGTTACTACTATGTTACTAAAATTTAATAAATTGTTTTCTAGTCCAGAGGAGCTTTTCTCCCCGGGTCTCTGCTGAAAATGAGCCAAAACCTCAGCCAGACTAACCCGGTTAACAAATGTAAAATAAATAAAAAATATTAGCCTGGCAAGTGAAATTTCTGAAAAATCAAAGATGCAGAAGCATACACTTTTTCCCATAATTAAATTAGTTTCTCATCCTTGCCAGAAAGTGGAGGACTGGAATTAACTATATGTTTAGCAGCACTACGATTAAATAATGCTAAAGCTGCTGGATCAGGTTTGGGATAAGTATATAAAAATTAAAAAATGTAGAAACTTTATATAATCTATCTGCCTTTAGGGGCATCAGGCTGGCTGTCAGGAAAAGTGCAGGCAGTGACACACACATCTTCCATAGATGACAGCAAGGGAGGAAGGGGTGAAGGTTCTGGAAATTACATCTTTAACAGTTCAGAGCATCGTCAGAGGGACTGAGAATCCACAGAGCTCTCCCAATGAAAACACTGGCACATTCTAGAAACAGTCTCACAGAAAGAGAAAACCTCACATGGAGAATCAAATACTGTGCTCTCCTCAGAGTCTGAATCAGAAATTTGAGGAGAAAAAAATTGCATTTGTCCCTTAATCTTCCTGTCTAAATTCAGATTCTCAAGTCTCTCCAAGAAAAAGAAGCATCCTTCTTTCCTTTACCAGAAATCACCCTTTAAGAACAATGAATAACGTGAATTAGACCCTGAGCCAAATCTAGTAAAATTTCTCCTGTCTAGAAAAAATGAGTAGAAGCAGATACGTTTAGTTTTCTGTTTCTTTTTGACATAAATGAGTTGAACAGTGTTGTTAACTGGCACTTCCAAGATGGCAGCTTAATTTTAGCCCTCCCAGTGTGAAAAAGAGCTAGTAATTCTGCCAGAATGAATACATTTCAGTTACTATCTGGTAAGTACACTGCCTGGATGCCAGTAAAGAAGAAATTTAGAGAGTATGAAAGAAAATCAGCCAGAAAAGGTGAAGGAAAAACACTGACTGGTAAGAACATGGCAGCTATTCAGCAAAACAGAAGTTCAAGCTCCAGCTTTGGATCAAGAGATGGCTTCTAGTAATTTAGAGGAAAAAATAATCAAATGTGTTCAGAACTCATTAAAATAAATGAAACACTAAAGGAGTATATCAATGACAATCTATCAATAACAAAAGGCAGGAAAATTTTAACTAGCTATTCAGATGAACAGATAAAATAAGCCAAAATCAGAGGATGAAAGGAAGAAAGGGCTTGCTGAGTGTGAGACTTCTCAAGAAGAGCTGTTTCAAAAAAGTAGATTTTCTGCTGTAACAGAGAAACTAGAAGGCACAGACTGCATAAATTTGGTGAAACAACAAATAAGCAACTAGACTGGTATTCCACAGCAGGATTTAGTTGAAAGGGCACATCGAGTGTATGCTCAAACCAGACCATAAGAAAGCAGCCAAGACCTGTATTAGTAGAGATGCAATCATACCAACAGAAAGAGTTGACCCTGACAAAACTGTTGCAGAAGGGCAAAGTATTAAAAACTAGAGACAGGAGAATGTTTGTAGAAAATTATTATTTACTGTACACCATGCAGAAAAGAAACAAATTTAGCCTAGCAATCAGGGAATATTGAGAGGCAGGTGAGATTCAAGCTGCTGTATCCAGCTGTTTTCCGAATATTTTTACTGAAGAATCAAAGACATTTTTTCATGCAGAACAGGCCAAAGAGGAAATACAAAATTTTGTCAAACAAAAAGTCAACCATCAAACAGAAGGGGAGTCAGTTTCTAATTCTTAAGACAATAAATCTCAGAGAGACTTTGCCAATAAAACTTATTCTAGTGTTCCACGTGAAAATGCTTGAAACACAGAAAAGCACAGAAGCTGACTAGAAGAATCAGAAGCACTTTGAAATTGAACTAGAGTCTGGTTATGGGAGATGAAGATGAACAGAAAAGCAGTTACTAGTGAATAGATGTGAGATTATAGCATATCAATCTCATTTATGAAATATGGCTTTGCAAGGAAAAAGTGTCTGAGAAAGATTGGACTTGTGCTAACTTTGTTAAACTTGTGGGTGGACTATAAAGCATATACCCCACTCATACCACTCAACTGTACAGATTTTTGCAGAATGTCCAGATTTTTGCCCAATATTTTTGGTTAGTTTTTCTAAAATTATGTTTTTTCTGGCAAATTAGTGGCAAATCATTAAAGATTAAAGTTAGCAAAGAATGACAAGCATTTGAGTTGCAGACTTCATACCCTTCAGAAAATTCATGCTAATGCAAAACTCTATTATTCTACTAACTTTCTAAGTTTGTAAGAGCAATATTTAAAAATTGTCAATATTTTGGGCCTTTGTCCCACTTTTATTTATGGCTTTGTCCAGATTTCTTGCTCTAAGAGGTTGAGAGGTATGTTTGTGTCAGTAATGTTTGAAAGGACACTAAAAGAAAAAAACATAACTTAGTAAAATAATTTTTGTTCTTAATAGTATTTGTACAAAACATTTCATGACATAAATCAAAAGTTATATACTCACCATAACAACAGATCCATGTTGTTGTCTTTTTGTCTGGTTCAACATGTGGGTTTGTTGGATCCATCCAGATCTGACCGAGGCATATATATATATATATATATATATATATATATATATATATATATATATATATATATATATGTATATATATAGGTTTATATTAAAACACATTAACTTACTCATATACCTAAATGCCGACACATCTTCATCGAACCGCGAAAACATCGATCGTCCTGAAGCGCGAAATCTGAAAAGTCGAATCGTCATGGTTGGCCCTTCTGCGGTATAGCTCCGTAAGGTAAGTGTGTGATAGGTACGGACCTTAGGGTTAGAGTGCGGGTTACAGTAAGTGCATAGATGGTAATGTATGTTAGATTTAGTGTACGGTTAGAAGTAAGGTTTTATTAAGTGTATGTGTGTGGATTATTTAGTTTGGGTATAGCTTTTTAAGGTAAGTGTGCGATAGTTATGGACCTTAGAGTTAGGGTGTGGGTTAACTTAAGTGCAAACATGGTGGTATATGCAAGATTTAGTGTAGGGTTAGAAGTAGGGTTTAGTTTAGGGTTAGAAGTAGGGTTTTGGTTAGTGTATGTATGTGGTATATTTAGTTTGTGTAGGTAGTATGTAGCGGACGGTGGGATGGGACAACTATGACATTTCGAGTTTTTGAATTTTGCGGTTTAGGGCATTCTATGTATTTGCGGTTCGCGGAACAGGTGCCGGTGTTTAGGTGTTTATAAAATATTGGCTGTTAAAAATAGCTGCCATTTAAATGTTTTCACCGTTAATAAACATTTAATATCACCGATTAATTTATTAAAATAATCCAAAACCAAAAATTCAAACTTCCTAAAATCAGGACAGTATAAATATGTTTTGCCAAAGCATTATTTCTGTCCTTTTTCCTCTATCCCTATTTTATGTTCATATATTCTTTTTGCCAGGAGTCTAGTGGTTTTACCCACATAGAACCCCTGGGGAAAAAACACAGGTTGCTAGATATACGGACATGGGTAAAATTGTAATCAAAATAACCATTGCAAAAGACTTTGAATCCATTATGTTTACAGGTATAAATCTTACAATTATTGATGAACATACAGACTTTACATTTCTCACACCTAAACATACCAGCTTCTAATCTATTTCTAAAAATAATTCAAGTTATGTACTTACCATAATGTTCCATCTGTATTGTCGATCTTTAATCTTTCCTCACAAATGGGTTCAGATCTGATCCTTCAGATCAGACGGGACCGATGCTACAGCTCACAGCCACTAGATCTTTCCAGCTTCTCCCTTACCCAAAATGCACCTTGCCAAATACCTCAGATTTTCTTTGCTGTTATAAGGTGTAAAAGAAAAGAGAGAAATATGGGAAGCCATATCCAAAGTCATGTAAACATATAAATATATCTATTTAGAGACCATGTAATAGCTCATTCTTTCAGAATTCATGGACGGGGTAGGTGGGAGGGAATGTGAGGAAAGAATGAATACTGACAACACAGATGGAATGTTATGGTAAGCATATAACTTCTTTATCTGATGTTGTCAATCTTCCTTCTATCCTCACAATAGGAACAACATCCATAGCTACCTGAATTCAGGGTGGACTCAAGAACACCACAGAACCAAATGTTGTCCGACCTCAGGAGACCAGATCTAAGTTGTAACAAGTAATAAAGGTATAAGGAGTAGCCCAAACTGTTGCTGCATAAATATCATCCAAATACATACTAGACTGGAAAACTGTGGAGGTAGCCACAGATCTAGTGGAATGTGCTTTTAAAGGATGTGTGAGAGGAATGCGCAATTTATTATAGACAAAACTGATGCAGTTTCTTAACCATTTTGATGAGGAAATGTTTGAAACCGATTTTCCCAATTTTGGTCGAGAAAAGGAAAGAGTTGGTCTGTTCTCCTGATTTTTTTCTGTTCTATGCAAATAGAAACACAACTGTCTATGAACATCCAGTAAATGCAAAATGTATTCTCCTTTGTTGATAAATTTAGGAACAAAATACTGGCAGATTGCTAGAACTATTAATGCTGGATTCTGACACCACCTTCGGAAGAAAGGATGGGCTGGTACATAAAATCACTCTATCCTTATGGAAGACCAAGTATGTAGGTTTAGAAGATAATGCTTGGATCTCAGAAATTCTTCTTGCAAAAGTGAAGGTAGCCAAGAAAATAGTTTTCCATGAAAGATATTTAAGGTCACATGTAGCTGCTGGTTCAAAGGGAGATTGTGTTAGAGACTGCAGTATCAAGTTCAGGTCCCATGGAGGAGTAGGGTCTTTAAAAGGAGGCTTTAGAAGGAGTGTCCCTTTCAAGAAGGCCTTGCTCAACTTGTGAAAAGCAATGGGTGCGCCATTCAAACCTGTATGGTAATTTGAGACTGCTGCTAACTGTACCCTAATGGCTGAGGTACTAGCACCATTCTGAAGCAGGCTAGCAAGGAAATCTAAGATGTAATAAATGGAAGCTGAAAAGGGATCAAGTTTATGTTGCTGAGCCTAGATAGCAAATCTTTTCTATTTACTTGAATATGTTTCCCTTGTTAATGGTTTATGGAAAGACAGAAGTATACGCTGTATAGGAGATGACAGCATAGTCTTGTCTGGCTACTAAGAGAACTAGAGAAGACAAGCAGTGAGCTTGAGGTTTTAAATATGCGGGTGTGGCATGCCTGGCAGGTGAGACAGGAGCTGCAGAGTCTGATCTAGTTTCCAAGGTGGTTGAACCAGGTGAGGCCACAGAAAGGCTCAGCTTGTCTGCAATCATGTTGAATCTTCCCAGAATGTGTTTCATTTAATAAAAGCAATCTGAAGAGATCACCCCCTGCCAGACCCTGAGCACTTCTCAACATAATGGGTAAAATCTGGTTCCTCCTTATTTGTTGATGTACCAGACTACTGACATGCTGTCCATCTGAACTGCAATTATCCCAGAGGTAAGGACATCAGAAAAGGCTTGCAATGTCAAAAGCACAGCAATCATCTCTAGGATATCAGTATGCAAGTTAGCCTCTTCAGGGGAACAAGTACCCTGGACTGTCTTCCCCAGATAATGCCCCGCCACCCTGTCTGGGAAGCATCCATGGTTACTATGGCCTTGAGCTCTTAGGGAATGAATGGATGGCCATGGATCAGTTGATTGGACTAGATCTATCAATAGAGATCTCTTTTGCAAGTACTGATAATCTTTATTTGGTAAGAAATTGAATGATGGGAGATAGACCATTGAGTAGCTAATGTAGGATCTACATGTAAAACCTGGCTAATGGAACTAAGATTATCACTGCAACCATGAGATCCGGAGTTTAGAGGACTGTGCAGGCTACAACCATCTTGACCTGTGACCTTACAGTTAAAATTCAATGTGGGGAAGGGAAGCAATGACAGTCTTTGTGTTGAGCAATGCTCCAATAAATTCCAGTGTCTGAGTTGGTAGAAGCTGTGATTTGTTGTAGTTTATTCCTAGGAGAACATAGGTGTGGAGAACCTGATCCCTTGACTGTATGAGCTGATACCTGGTCAGAGAGGTGATAAGTTGTGCTGTCACTACTGCCATGCATTTGGTTAACTCTCTGGGGCTGTGGTGAGTCCAAAGGGTAGTCCTCTGAATTAGTAATGACTGGCTCTAAGCCAGAAGTGCAGGTACTTCTTGTATCTTCTGTTCATCTTTATATGATAGTAGGCATCCTGAAGATCTATCGAGCACATCCAGTCCTCCTTGACCATAAAGGGGAAAATAGACTGAACCATGACCATCTGGAACTTGGTTCACTGAACAGATTTGTTTAGATTTGTGAGATCCTAAACTGATCTCTAGTATTTTGTTTTTTTGGCACTAAAACAACCTTGAGTAAATTCTGGATCCGATCTGGTCTGGTAGGACCTCTTGGATGACTCTTTTTTTCTAGCAGCTTTTGAATCTGAACTGCTGCCTGATCCCTCTGACTGGGTGGAACATATGGAATTTTCCTGGGAATTGGGTGGTGGAAGGGAAAATGGTATTATATAACTTCTGGATATAATCCTCTGCACCCAAGTATCTTTTGTTAATTCTAGCCAGGCTCTCTGGTGCTGGGGCAGTCTTTACCCCACTGTCTCCATAGATGGACAGTCGGGCCTCCATTCAGGAGCACTGGTAGGGTTTATAAAAAAAAAAAAAGATTCTTGTGAACCCTGGTGTTGTGGGCCACCTCTGCCACAAGGCTGACAATGTCTACTAGAGTTCCCCGCAATGCCTTAAGGAGCACTTTCTCCATGTGTGTCATGGAATGGATCTTGGGAATTTTTGCACCACATTTTTTGACCACTCCTTTGATTCCTGAAGAAGGATCTCTGGGGGACTGGAAAACATGTAACCACAGCACACAAGGGCTTACCATCTTTCTCACAACTGAAGAGCATCTCTTTCACTTTAGGGTCAAAAAGTGTAGTTCCATCAAAGGGTGCATTGATGAAATTGGACTTAAATGGCTCTACAAAGTCACATAAGCACATCCAGGCATGCCTCCTCATGGAAGTGCCTGAACCCACCACTCAAGAGGTCCCTTCTGCAATGTTGGAAATTAACCTCATGGAACTACTGGAAATAGCTGTAGGGTTGCCAACTGCAAAGTTATGGAATCCTTAACTTCTGCAGATATGGTTCTTGACAGAGTATTTGATAATTCTTTGGTCAAATCTCTCTGAAGTTTCACAAAATGTACCAGATAGTTCAATTACTGTAATGCAAAGATTGCTGAAGCAAAGACACGCTTCCCCAGTCTGTTCATCACCCATGACTCCCTGTTGGGGGATAGACAGTGGAACTCTTGTTGAGTAGCTCATTCTTTGTGGCCACCGCTATGACCATGGCATCAACTGGAACCCCTTTCCCCCAAAACTGTCTGTCCGCAAGTGGTGCCATTATCCTGTCTAGTCTCTGAGGTATTGGCTCTATGAAATTAGCCTCCTTCCATGTCCGCTTAGAGATCATGTCTACAAGCTCATCCGCGGGCGGAGTCACCCAAGAAGTAGAGGGTCCTGTACTGAATGCTTCTAGGAGAATGGATTATTCTGGCGTAGGGCTGGAGGATCTCCAGTAACCTCTCTGTTTCGGAATCTCTAGTATGCCCAGAAAAAGGGACATCTTCAGGAGGTGACCATGGGCATCCTTCATCAAAATCTGTGCCTTCAGTGACAGACTCCTGTGGGAAGTCTAGGTGCTTCCTCTTGCAAGTCATTTTCCTAGGAACTTCCTCAGTAGGATGATCTGGGGAAGACTCAGAAGAAGAAATTACAATGACCTGAGAGGAAACCTGAGGTTTCAGTAAAGGATGTCCCTGTGGAAAGAGTAGTTAAGGCTCCAGATGCTGGGGTATTATGGAATGGATAGAATCCAAGTGAGAAGGTTCCATTAGCGCTGTTGAGGCAGCAAACACTCTCTTCACAGCTTCTAAGGCAGAGCTTGAAGGACCCAGAGAGAGAGGCTCTGATCCAAGAAACCATGTTTCCAAATTGAACCTCCCTCCAATCCCATCACTGTCCCTGAGGACGAAGCTAGAGATGAACTGTCCAAGGAAAAGAGACAGCTCTGAAAACATCAGTGTCAAGTGCTGCACATCAAACCTGGCAGGCAGATTTTGGCTCAGAGAGCTCTCCTGATCTAAAAAGATAGGAGCTCTCAGACAAGACATCAGATCCAATGATATGGCGATCCTTGGATCTGAGACTGATGGATCCAGACAACTGGGATCCTGTAACTCTAAGACAGCAGAAAGACTTAGAGTAGGAACTTGTAGACTTGCGGGTCAGGTGGGGGTGGAAGGTTGGACTATGGTGACCCAAAGAGGAGGTGCCGAGAGAAGACTAGTCTACCCGTAAGCCAAGAAAATCATCCTCACCACTAACTCCATATCTTCTTCTGTAAGGCTTCTAGAAGAATGAATAAAATAAATGGAGGGGGATGCTGGTCTCTGCAGAAAAGGAGATGGAAGCCTATCTAGTACTGGATTAACTGAAGAAAGTATCTAGTGCGACGGCAATAGAGAATCTCTGAAGGTGGTTTTGTCTGATCTGACTGTGAAAGAGCCAGAGGCGTGGAAACTGCTTTGGATGTCACAGGATCCGAGAGTATTGTCTTTTTCTGTTCTGGGGTTGAGACTGGAAGTTTGGCAGTCCATTTCCTTGAGAAGTCAGAGGAAGATTATGACGGTGTGGAGGGTTTCGACTTTGCAGACTGGGATATAGCTTCTCCAAAGGAAGAAGGAAGGAGACCTTTTAATACTAGTTTGTTTTTATGTTCTGTTAATGCTCACAGATTGAATTAATAAAAAATGAGCAATCTTCCTGTAAATGTAATGGACCCAGGCAGTATATAGAAAGGAAGTGCACATCTGAGATAGGCAACTTGTGTCCGCATTTGGAGCATTGTTTTGAATCCTGTAGGTTTGTCACTCACGGTTCCTGCAATGACTAAAGTCACAACTATTTAAGGTAAGAAATGAAGAAATAAGGTCAATAACTTTTTTTTTTTTTTTTTTTTTTTTTAACAGGCTAAAGAATGAAGGAGAAGGAATACCAACAATGGTAACCAGGAACTACAACTAGGTCATAAGAAGAGGAAGAGTGAAGAAAAGTAAACAAAAAGATTGTAACTCCTAAGTTCCACAAAGAAGGAGAAGAAGCAAGGGGATACCAACAATGGTATGTCGAAAACATGACAAAGTCGTAAGGGCAAGGAGAAAGACAGAAAATTTAAATTGATGGTACAGACAGTAAAAATAGTGAAAACAGTATGTTTTTAAAAGGAAATAAATTATGGAGAAGAACTGTGATGAGAGAGTTTTAATAAAAATTAAAGTGCACTTATCTAAATGTTTGAGAGAGACTGGCAAACAAGATCTGAGGTATTTGGCAAGGTGCATTGGGTAAGGGAGAAGTTCGAGAGATTTGGTGGCTGCGAGCTGTAGCATAGGCTGAGTCGGATGTGACGGATCAGATCTGAACCCATGTGTGAGGATAGAATGAAGATTAACAACATCAGACTAATACTTTCATTTTCATTTTGTTCAAAAAACATTCTTTTGAGTTTTAGTTCTTTTATAACAAAATTTTGGCATGACTCCCATATCTTTGCACAAATATTGGTTACCATGAATGATTTTCCAGTTATTAATAATAATAATAATATTCTGAAATGTTTTCATATCTCTACTAATTGGTAAAGTAAAACACTGCAGATCATACAAACAAAATAAAATTTTCTCTTTGGCAGCAAACCCATATTTCAAAATAAGCAAAAATGTTTTGTATTTATCTGAATGAACTTCTCTCATAATAACATTTATGTAATTTATTCCTCTCTATAAACAGTTCTTTAAGTTGAAGACTTTCTTTTACAAACACTTGATCATCACTGATCATCATCTTCTTTTGGCTGTTCCCGTTAGGGGTCACCACAGTGGATCATCCGTTTCCATTTCTTCCTGTCCTCTGCATCTTGCTCTGTCACACCAACCACCTGCATGTCCTCTCTCACCACATCCATAAACCTTATCTTAGGATTTCCTCTTTTCCTGTTACCTGGTAGCATCATCCTTAGCATCTTTTTCCCAATATACCCAGCATCCCCCCTCAGCATGTCCAAACCAATACAATCTCGCCTCTCTGACTTTGTCGCCAAACCGTCCAACCTGAGCTGACCTTCTAATATACTGATTTCTAATTCTGTCCATCCTTGTCACACCCAGTGCAAATCTTAACATCTTTAACTCTGCCATTTCCAGGTCTGACTCCTGATTTTTTGTCAATGCCACCATCTCTAACCCATACAACATAGCTGGTCTCACTACCCTCTTGCAGACCTTCCCTTTCACTCTTACTGGTACCTGTCTGACACAAATCACTCCTGACACTCTTCTCCAAATTATAGACATATACAGATATAAATTTTATACATACGTATATAAATTATATATATATATATATATATATATATATATATATATACACATACATACACACAAACACACATTTACCTAATAAGACAAAGAGTAAAACAGTAAATGTTAAAAAGTATAAGAAATATTAGATGGGGTCCAAAGAAGATCTGGCCGATCCTTAAAAGTAGAATAGCAATTTGGTGGGGAAGGCAGGAGGGGAGTTGAACTAGACAAAAAGAAGAGAACATGGATTTATTGTTATGGTGAGTACATAACTTTTGTATCCATTGTTGTCTTTTTTCATCTTATTCAACATGTAGGACAGATTCTGAAGCTACCCCATGGGTATCTGGGTGGTGTCAAGGAAGGATGTTCCTGATAATGGCAGAAACAAAAGATGTGCACATCCTGGACTCTAGATCTAATTTATAGTGAGATTATAGTGAAATACAAAAGTGTGAGTTGATTACCAAGTTGCTGCTGCATAAATGTGACTTATAGGAACTCATACAACAAAGGCTGCAGAGGTTGCCATAGCTCTTCTACAATGTGCTTTAGGCTTTGATTGTAGACGCCTATCTAGTAAATTATAGACAATGGCAATGCAATTAGCTAATCATCTTGAGAGAGTAACTTTAGAAACAAATTGACCCAATTTTTTAATTGGAGAAGGATATGAACAACTGGTTTGATTTTCTGAAAGTCCTGGTATGATGGAAGTAAAACCTGAGTTGTCTGTACACATCTGATGTATGTAACATATGTTCCTCTTATTTGAGAAATTGAGTGAGAAAACTGGTAAATCAATTTGCTGATTTAAATTCAATTCAGAAGCCACTTTTGGAAGTAATGAAGGGTTGTTCTCAACACTATTATCTTTATGCAAAATGAGAAACGGAGCCTTGTATGAAAGTGCCTGACATTCTGATACTTGTTTGGCAGAGGTGATGGCAACCCAAAATATAGTCTTGCAGGGCAGAAATTTCATATCTGTGGATGCTGCTGGTTCAGTGGGTTTCTGAGTTAAGGATTGCAACGAAATGGTCATGTCCCAGGGAGGGAGGGATTAGATCACAAAATGAAGGTCTCAATAAAAGGGTACCTTTAAAAAGGCCTTAGACATTTTGACAGAAGCAATGAAAGTGTTGCTGTACCCTATTTGAAAATTTGAGATGGCAGGCAATTGTACTTTTAATTGTCAAATAACTAGACCTGGACATGAGAAGTTCCAAAAGGAATTCAAGGATTTCTGGAAATAGTTCTGAAAAAGTGCCTAGACCATTTTGGATGCTCTGATAGACAAGCATTTCTATTTGCTCTTGTAAGTCTTTTTTGTAGAACTCATTTGAGAGGATGAAATGATTTGTATTACTGGGAAGAAAGTCTGGCATCTCTGGAAATTGTTAGAACTGGAGAGACCATATGGTTACTTTTAGGGTCTGTAGTTCCAGTAGAGGCATCTTGGGGGTCGGGGGTTGTAAGGAGATACGTGAAGAGAATGAGCACCCCTGGTGAGTGCACTTGTGAGGCCAAAGAAATGGGAACCATACATGCCAAGGTCAGAAGGGGGCAATAAGTATTACTTTGGTCTTGTACTCCATTACTTTCAAGCCTTCTGAATTGGGGGATAAGGGGAGTGAGGGGAAAGTAGACCTGGGGGCCAACGATGGACTATAGTACCTCTGGATGATTGACCCTGTGGAGGGATGAGGGCAAAGTAACTTATGCATTTGTTGTTTAGGTGAGAAGCCAAGAGGTTGCAGCAAGGGTGGCCCCATTGGCTGAAGATTTTTCTTACCACTGATATGTTGAGAGACCACTCGTTAGGCAGTTATATCATTCTGCTCAACTTGTCTGCTAGGATGTTGGAAGCTCCAGATGTATGCATTGCTACTAGAAAGTGGTTCAAAGACATCACCCATTGCCAGATCTCATGGCTTCTTAGCAAACAGGGTATGATCTGGTTCCATCTTGTTTGCTGATGTAGCAAACTACTGATATGTTATCTGAATGTATGACAATCACATCCTTGGGTAGATGGTCCTGAAGTGCCGGCAACATAAGGTATACTGCTCTTAATTCCAAGATGTTGATGTGAAGGTTGGTCTCTAATGAGGACTATGTTCCTTTAATTTTTCTCCCTTCACAATGCCCCCACACTCACTCAGGAAGGGAGGCATCCATGGTCACTGTGGCTTTGGGTATTGGAGGAGAGAAATGTCTGTCCAGAGTGACTGAATTAGAAGTAGTCCCCCACTGAATATGGTTCTTGAAGATCTACACGAGTGAAATATTGTAGTGAAGGTGATGAATTATCTGGGGCTACTGTACAGCTAATGCCCAATGTAGAACTCTCATTTGGTAACCAGCTAGTGGGACGATCACTATCGAAGAAGCCATTAGCCCCTGATGTCTTAATATCAGTCAAGCCTGGGTGTGTGTGGATGATTTATTACCTGAAGAGTAAGTGATATGACTGATTTCTTCCATGCTGAGTGTAGCTTTGCTATTTGGAGTACAGAGTCTGTCTGGCAGCCTATGAATTCTGTGGGCTGAGTAGGCTGTAAATTGCTCTTCTTTATGCTGATGGAAATACTTAGGTCAGACAATACTTCTAGCAGGAATGACTAGTGTGTTAGAAGTTAATCCCTGGTGGTAGCAGTTAAAAGCCAATCATTCAGATAAGGGAATACTTGGATCCCTTGAAGCCTGAGAAAGGCCGTTATCACTAACATTATCTTGGCAACACCCCAGGGGGCTGTGATGAGACTGAAAGGCAATGATCTGAATTGGACACGATTGGTTCTCAGCTGGAAATGGAGAAGTTTCCTTTACTGCCTCTGGATCATTATGTGGTAAGTAGGCATGTTGGAGATCTATACAGCACATCTAGTCATCCTTACTGAGAAGAGTTAGAATGGACTGTATTGTGACCATACAGAATTTTGTCTGTTTTACAAATTGATCTAATTCACTGAGATGTAAAACTGAACTCAGTTTCCCTGTCTTTTTTGGAATTAAAAAGAACCTTGAGTAGACTCCGGATTCTAACTGGTCTTGGAGGACCAGATGGATGACTCTCTTAACAGTAATTTCAGAACTTCTGTTACTGCAGATTTCACCTCTTTGGGTGGAATGCTGGCAATCTTTCATTTTATTCTTGGGGTTTCTAAAAAGGGAATTGTATAACCTCTGGAAGTGATCTTTACCACCCATGAATCTTGAGTTATATTTTGCCAGGCTAGATGGTGTAAAGAGGAAGCATCCCCTGAATGCCTCCAGAGTGCAGCAGCTGGACAAGCATTTAGGGAGAGTGGATGGGTTTCTCTGTGAATGGACCATGGAAACCTTGATTTTGTGGACCACGTCTGTCTCTGGGGTGACGTACCATAGAACTGCCTCCACAGAATTGACCAGGTAAAAGCCTTGAGATTTTTTGAACTCTGAGGTTTTAAAAAAGGATTCATATGGCAGACAATCTTACTGTCCTGTTCACTTCTGCTAAGGACGTCCTTGACCTTCAGTCCAAGAAAAGTGGAACCATCATATGGGGAGTTGATGAAGGATGTTCTGAAGCTTTCCACAAAGTCACAAAGTTGTATCCAGGTATGATGATGCACACTGTAATGTCAGTACAGTCTGCACAGGCTACACCATCTGCTGCATTAGCAATCAGTCTGGATTGTAGGCTTGACAACTAGGACTCCATACGTTTTTGCATATATGCTGGTAAGGTACAAGCCATAGGATTTGAAAATTCTTAGTTAAACTTCTCTGTAAGCATGTCAAGTGAGCCATATAATTCAGCTCCCAAACAGACATAGTGGCTGAAGTTTATGTCTGTTTCCCCAATCAATCCAAAGCCCTTGACTCCCTGATGGGGGAATGGACAGAGAAACTGTCCTCACATAGTTTCTTTTTGGGGCTGCTGCTACCACTATGGCATCTACAGGGTGATCTTTAGGCCAGAACTTCCTATGGGCAAGTAAAATTCTATCTTTTTTTAGGGATAGGTTCTGCCACATTAGGGCCCTTCCAAGCTTTTGAGTAATGAGGGTGACTAATGGGTCGGGAGGAAGGACCACTCAGGATGTTGAAGACCCTGACCCAAGGGGCCTCAGTGGCCCACCCCCACTCTGTTTTATCAATTCTAGAATGTCTCCAAAGAAAATATCTTGAGGTGGGGGGCTCATGGATTACTTTCTTCCTAATCTAAGTCAGTCTCTTCTGTGACAGACTCAGGAAAGGATCAATACACTTCCTATTACATGTCCTTTTTCAGAGGAAGTGCCTTGGGACACCATAGGGAGACACATTGGAAATGGATGAGGGACTTAAGGGTTGATTAGTCTGATAGCCTAATGGATCCATTTGTCTCTGTCTACCAAAATGAGAAGAGGAGGGTACAGTCCTCACAACCTTGAAAGCAAACTCGGCCATTAGAGCTGAAGAAGAGCCAGCCAAATTGGAAAAGTTGGAACCCCTCTCAAATCCAATGGCTGATGGCTCCAAGGAGGACCATCAACCAAGCTGTCAAGTGCCAAGACCCAACGCTGCAGCAGTGGTTCTGAAAGTCTTTGTGTTGACTCAACAGCTAGCTCTGGCACTCTGCTGGACCTGAAAGCATCAAAGTAGACTGTTGGAGGGAAGATGCCAAAGCCAAGGTCTCTAGTGTTGTTGACTCAAACACTGGTACCATGGGAAGGCTGGATCTGATGTACACCACCTCCTGAAATGTGGATGGCGTAGGTAGCTGAGAAGACTGAACAGTTGGGGTGGAAGGGACTGATCCCAGATCCTTTTTCAGGGACCGAGCCAGGAGAACTGCCATCTGAATCTGAGTACTCAGTAACATGCTCATCATACAGTCAACTTCAAACTCTGTGAGACTTCTAGTTGATTGGCCAGAGCTGGACAAAGAAGCTATTGAAGCAGGCTTCACAGGAACTTGCTGGAAACTTGATGAATGAAGCATAGGACTGATTGGTGCAGAAGTAAAGATTGACTTCAGAGACAGAGTCTGGATCTGAGAAAAAATCAGATCTGACTGTCTAGCAACCTTTGATGCCAGACCCACGATAACTGTGGGGTTGGGAGACCTCTTCTTATTTATTTCCAGACAATATTCAAACATCTTTGAGTTCTCTTTAGTTTTCTCTCTCTCTCTCTCTTTCAATCTATCCTTCTCTTTATCTTTCTTCTTGTTGGAGGGAGGAGAGCAAGTGGATGCCTTAGGATCCCAGGATATTATGGACCCTGTCTGGGAGGGATGAAGGCCAGTTTTTCTTTATGTACTTAAAGGGCACAGATAGACCAAGAAGCTTATAGGTGAGAGGACTCCAATTAGTATACACACAGAGTGTGGTTTTTAGGGGATATTTTAAGCCTGCAGGAAGAGCACTTTTTGAAACCTGAAGACATCAGAACTAACTAACTACACTGAATATAAAAATACTTAAAATATGAAAAAAATAATCTAAATCTAAATATACTATGAATATGAATGCATGCAAATGCACATAACTAATGACACACCCTATTTCTAATGCTGTGCTAAATATACACTCAATTTTCAACTTATCAAAAAGTTTTGTAAAGGGAGAAGGAAAAAACATTCACTTATTGTAAACTAAAAATGCTCTCTTGGTCCACGTGTCTGTCTTTCACAGGTGGCAAATGAGATCTGGAGAAATTCTGTCAGGATAGAGAAATTGTGGGTAGGGGAGGAGTCATAGCTCTTGGATCCAAAGATTTGGTATAAGGTGCCAGGGTTGGATCTGGACGGATCAGACAACCCAAATTTTGAATCAGAATAAAAAAATACATTGCATGTAAAAGTTATACAGTAAAACAGATTTCTGCAGTATGTAGTCAGGGGTATCTTTAATGTGGGGATGTGTCTTTTCAGTGATTGTCATATGTAATACAGATATTCAAGTAAACAAGTATTTCCTTTCTTAGTTTTAAGAAATATAGGCATTACAAAGTAAAAACAGAAGAAAGGCTGGACAAATACAATATTGTTATGTGCTGTAATCTTGGGTTGCTGGGGGTCAGGGATGGAGTGTAAAATTGCACTGATTATATTATACATAGAGTTGAGATATTTTCTCTTATTTTTGCATAGGTGAACATCTGGAAAATGTCCTTGGCTTAATCTAAAATCAAGTGTTTTCTGTAAGCAAGTGGTCTTAAAAAAATAGGACATCATAATGAATGCTATGAGAAGTGCCAAGTTTTTAGCATCTACAATGGTATTAGCTTTTTTTTCCTTTAGCAAATGTTCAGTGGTTTAAAAAGTGTGCAGCTGAAGGCAGTTTTACATTATTTTATGTTTCTGTGGAAATAAGCTGTCTGCAAGTGCAAACAATTAACCCTGAGAGTGCTGAGCATTGTTTGCAAAATGCAAAGGAACAATGGCAAGCTCTTCCGTAAATAAATAAAAAAAATAGAGTTTGAAATTATTGGAAGTGAGTAAGAGTTAGTAGCTTTCCCAGCAGCCTTAATACATCAGCGCATAGAACGGCATATAATTTAGTTTTATTTAAAGATAGCCAATGTATTTTTTCTTAAAGGTAAAAGTTAATTCTTTTGAAAGCATGCAAGTGTTTTTTTCACATCTGGGAGAGGAATAGAGATAAGAAAAGAACAGACAGAAATCAGTGTAAGTGGAAGCATAGGCTGTAATATGTGCTTTAGCATGGGTAATCTTAATTTTAACTTAGGTAATGCCTGTGGTTGTAGCTGTCAATTTGGGAGAATTGTTCCTATCAGGAGAGCTAAACTTTATTTTTTGAAGATGTACATGCTTTTGTGTTTTTGTTCTAAGTTTATAGGTTATGGGGGTGTTCTAAAATGCATTTAGTTTTTTGGTTGATGTGTTGATGTTTTTTTATTAAAACAAATCTTGAAAAATATGGCATATGTTCAAATGGAGATGACAAGGACCAACTGTATAAAAAAATTAATTTGCCAAACATTAGTGTGTGCATGTAATGCAAAAGTTGGAAATACACATTTAAAAAAGCTGCCATGTGTAATGGGTGGGAAGAATAACTTATCACAATGGCTATGCCAACCATATTTTGGAAGGAAAATTGCCTTAAGGGTATAGACAAAAGTTAAGAACATTGAATTATATTAAGAGATGCAGAGTGCAAATAACAATGCTGCAGGAGACACATTTGAAAAGAAATGAGCATGTGAATTTGACAAAAGAAGGATTCTGGGATGGATATCCAGCAGAATATCAGGGACACAGGAAAGGGGAGTAATTATGCTAATTGCTAGAGAAGCTCTAATAGTGAAAGATGAGAGGGAAAATATAACAATGGTAGATTTGTGGTAGTAAGGTCTACTGGGAAGGGAGGAGTATTATGGTGGAATATATTTATATTCCATGAGAAACTGCTAGCGTAGAGCTTAAGAGAATTGTGGGAGAAATAATTAGCTTTCAGCAGGGAATATTACTTATAGGCAGGGACTGGAACTTGATTTGCAAAAGTGAGGGTGTAAATTAACAAAAAAGGGTAAATTTCCTGAAGAAATTTATGAACATATTTGGTATGGAAGACTCAAATTCAGCAGTAGGAATGCAGAGATTTACATATTATTCCCCAAGGTACAATAACTGGGCTCGACTAGATAGAAATTATATTTTACAAGCTCATATGCATTTAATTGAAAGCGTCAAAAGATATCCAATCTGCTTTCACCAATAACAACTAAGATAAAAATGCAGGGTAATGAAGTAAAAAAAGAGAGGAATTTAAGGAATGGGTAGTGGAAATTATTCACGAGTTATTAGAGAAGACAGAAATATCTTCAGAAGTTACAGATAGTGACTGGAAGAAAAATGAAATGGAGTTTAAAAATAGGGTAGAAATAACAACAACATGGAGGGTAGCCAAACATTTGACATTAATAAAACAATGATAATCCAGAGGGAAACAGAATGTAAGAAAATACTGCTGTTGCTGGTGGGTCTTGATGCAGAAAAAGTATTCAACTGAGGAAGCTGGGATTTTATGAGTATGTCAATGGAAGTACTTGCATTCCCTTATCCAATAATAAGGTTAATTAGGAGGATATAAGAGGAATCAGAGGAAAGAATTAAAGTAGGAGAGTTCTCTCTGATCAGTTTTGTCTGAACAGAGGAATGAGGCAGAGATGCCTTCCTTCCCCTTTGTTATTTACTTTATATTTAGAGCCACTAGCAAAGAAAATATAGGACTCAGAAGGATATAATTAGTATGGTAATAAAAAAAAGTTGGCTTTGTTTACAGACAGTATATTATTTTGAACATGGTAAATGTAGAAAAGGACATTTCAGTGCTGTGGAACATTTTGAGACCAGTTCAAGTCTTTTTGGGATATAAAATTAATGAAAATAAAGCAAAAGCTGCAGACATAAATTATGTACCCAAACATGAATTAGTGCAGCAATACCCATATTTTTGTGGACACCAAGATGAATTACTTAGCAGTTTGGATTAAAAAAGCTTCTGTTATGGCAGCTGAGGAAACATGGGAAAAGACCAAACAAAAGAGAAGATAAAAATTGAGAAAATAGAAGCTCTTATTTATGGATATGAATTAGTAAGATACAAGTAATGAAAATGTTTTATTCCCTTTAGTTTGGTTACCTATTATAACCACGAAACCGAAATTGCTCGAATACGGAAACGTTGACACATATTGAGCGAACCGCCAAAACACAGAATGTCCTGAAGCACGAAATTTGAAATGTTGAATCATCATAGTTGGCCCTTCTCCAGTATAGCTCCTTAAGCTAAGTGTGCAATAGTTACGGACCTTAGGGTTAGGATACGGGTTAAGGTAAATGCATACATAGTAATATATGTAAGCTTTAGTTTAGGGTTAGAAGTAGGGTTTTGTTAAGTGTATGTATGTGGATTATTTATTTTGTTTGGGTAGGTAGTATGTAGCGGGCGGTGGGGTTGGCCAACTATACCAATTCGACATTTTGAATTTTGAGGTTCAGGACGTTCGGTGTTTTTGCGATTCGCTTAATGTGTCAACGTTTCTGTATTTGTGTATGTGAGGTTGTGCAGTTTTGATATAGACCCCTTTAGTTTTATATGCAGGTCAGGCATTTTTTTTATCAACCAGAGGAGAAGTTGTGAACAATAATAGAGTTGAGAGAATTTATCTGTGAGGGGAAGAGGGCAAGGGTTAGTGGGATAAGCTGATCCTCCCAATAGAACAAGGTGGTTTAGGATTACTTGATTTGAAGGAATATTTTAGAACTACACAATTCAGCCTCATACACATAACACAAGCAGACATTTATTATTCAAAGTGAAAAGGGACAATTATTAAGCAGAGGAAAATTCAGGAAATAAGGGGAGAGTGGGATTTTGTATGCAGATCCTTAAGAAGAATAACAGCCATACAGAACATTATATTCATAAAGTAGCAGGTTGGCATTTACTGAAAAAACTGTGAAAGTAACCAAGGTGTTGGGAACAAATAACTACATAGAGAAAGATAACAGAATGGGATGAGGCCAAGAAGACATTTGGACTGCAGGCTACAGACTGCCTTCCTCACCATGGATGGATATCAGAGTATAGGGAAAGAGAAAGGGACAGTGGAATCCTAAGTGAAAGAGCTGCTCTTTTAGTGTTTTTTCCTTGAATTTAGAACAGAAGCTGCTGTTAAAAAGGTATAATTAATAGGGCATATAAAACAGTGCATGATAACTAAAAGAATCAATCAGAAAATGTTATAAAAAATTAGGAAGAGTGACTGGATAAGCAATTTATAAGTGAGCAATGAGATGACATATGTATGGCTCCCAGGTATGCAACAAAGTTTGAAAGATTTAATATTTTTTAATTGGAAGTGTTTGAATAGGTACTTTTATACCCCAAGCAGTCTCCAAAGAATTTTCCTCAGGTAGAAGATAAATGTTGAATGTGTGATGGGGAAGAAAGAGCTAACTGGCAACATATGAACTGGGAGTTTAATGAGTTGGTAGACTTTAAAAGTTCCCTACAGAGTACTCTGTCAGAAATATTAGGTGGGCAAAAGGGTATAAATAAGAAAATTATTCTTTTGAGCTGGGACACAGTAAATGAATTGCCTACACATAACCAAGGCCTTGTTAAGTTTATTTTTGGTGGCTGCCAAAAAAACAAATTACTAGAAAACAAAAATCAAAGTCTAAACTAACTGTATTGAAAGTATTAAATATTGTAGCAGAGATAAAAGAACTAGAATTGGGATCTTTTGAAAAGGGAAGGGGCAAATTTTATAAATAAAAGGAAATTGTGGGAGCAATACATGCAGAATAATGTTCAAGAGAAGGAAGAGGAGTGAGGTTTAAGGGAAGACAGATACTGAGCAATTTGTGTAATGTTGGACTGATGATAGTTATAAAAATGACCACATACAATGTATACTGTATACAAATTGAAACATTAATATAGTTTTTCTTTTATATTAATGTATGTTTGCCTATGTCTTAAGTGATTATTTAATAAATGTGTTTAAAAAAATAGTGTTGTCAGTGGTGAAAGCAGCTTCCCCAGGGATGAACACAACATTCCGATTAAACAGGATAGCCCTCACTGTTCCTTTTCTGATAGAATTATATAAAGTAAAACTGATTTTCCCTAATAGAAATGGTATGTATGTGACTTGGTCTCATAGTAGCAGCATGTATTGGTAAAACTGCTCTCATACTGACAGTGTGATATTTTTAGGAATAGCATAAAAATACAGACCCAGCAAATGCAAGAAGAAATAACAAGAATGTGATTGCATGACATATTGTAAAACAAAAAGTATTGTTTTTCCTTCATTGTAACAGAGGTTTGGTAATCATAACTACAGTGTGATATATTTTTAGAAGAGCATGTGACGCATTGGCTTAACATAATGTGCTTGTGTGGAACACAAAAATATATTATATTTCTGAATGTTTTGTAACAAATGGCATTAACAATACAGGCTTGTTGAAATATCCTAAACAGTTGAATGTACACAGATATTCAAGCTAAAGGGAAATTACTAACAGTAGAAAAAAGTTACAACTATCTTATCAATGAAAGAACATTTTGGCATGCTGAGAACTGTAATTCTCTGGATGAGCATGGCTAACACAGCAGAAAATGTTGCAGACTTTCCTATCAGTGAAAGAACATTTGTGAAAAAAAAAACATTTCAGCCTGTTGAGAACTGGTTTACTCTGGACTGAGATAGTGTTGCAGACAAAGAAGGCTTCAATACAGGAAAATAATGTTTTCATCAATGACAAAGTTTTGAAACTATAAAAGTGGTTGTAAAATACTTTTTGGTGGACAGTTGTGTAATCAGAGTCAGCTGAGGAAGCGCAGTGTGTCTGACAGTATTCCATCTGTGTTATAAAAAAATGTTTATAATCTCACAGTAGTGTTTGGTGGGGTAGTTTCAGTAAATTTGTCAGCAATTACGAGTATATAGTTGTACAGTCAGTTTGTCAAGTGTGATGGCACCTGCTGTTGATTTCAATTTAACATTTTCTCAGGAGCAGTAAGAATGGCTCTCATTTGCCTACTGAGGGACTCCCAGCAGGCTCATAGTATTTGGCCAACACCTGTGGTCTACAGTGGCTGTAGATTCTACATCAGAGGGATCCAGGGAAAACATGAGTGGTCTGATGAATCAGGTTTGGCCACAGCAGAGTCATCCAGCAACCGCTAGAAATTTTTATTGACACTAAAAAACAGCTATTCTTGCTGCAATTTCCTAGCTGCATACATTGAGCTGACCCCTGATGCCCTATCCTATCCCATCAACACCCTCATTAACAGCTGTATATCAGAATCTCATGTTCCCACAATCTGGAAATACACATTTTTATCTTGCCCCTACATAAAGGTGGCAAGTCATTTGATCTGAGTAATTACAGACACATTGTTATACTCCTTCCTTAATGTAAAATACTAAAAAGATGTGTACATTCACAGCTCCTTCAGTACCTCCTAGATAACAGCCTGTTCGTACCAACACAACATGGATTTCTTTCATATCACAGCACTACCACAACCTTACTACATTTCTGAACACAATCTCACCTGCTTATATATGCAATATTTCTTGATCACTTGAAAATATTCAACACAGTCTCTCAACCAAAACTCCTCCAAATCGTCTCTGAATTTAACATAAGTCAGTGCTATGCTTCAAAAGTTTCATACGTAATCAAGCACAGATAAGTAGCAGTCTGCCTACTCATGTCAGCATATATGTACCCAGAGGATCCACACGTGGGCTTTTGATGTTCAACATATTTATTAATAAGTGACATAAAACCACAGTCCCGCCACATTCAATATGCCAATGATACAATACTTACCTGTTCTGATAAACTATAATCAAATGTTCAAGAAACCTACTTCTTAAATTATCACATCATACTTTTGCATTTATTGCTAAAAAAAACACTCTTCCTGGCCAAATCCCCTACTCACCTCTCTACAGATTTTACCACAGTATCCTCTCAAAACATAAAGCTTGACGGACTCCCAAGCACCAAACTGATTTGGTCATAGCAAAGTCACTCATTGGTTTCTGAGGCAGTGAGGAAGCTGGCTTGACTACCTAGAACTCCCATAAAACTCTTCTTCTTCTTGTGGACAGAGGAGGGAAGAAATGAAGACCCAAAAGCCTTCTCCATATTCAAGCTGAGAACTGTCTGATAAGTAAGCTTTTAACAACTGGTGCACCATCTAAGTGGAATGTTAATGTTTTGAGGTGAACATTTTGATGATAACCCTAAAAAACCCTAATACCTCAAGTCCAAGCCCCTGCCTTTATTTTTTTACAGCATTACACAAAAATTAATTTTAAAACAGTTTTCCTGGAACAGGTGAACCTGATAAAGAAATCTGTGAAGTAAATGTTAAGTGACAAACAATAAACATAGTTCTTAGCTGATATAAAGAATTTTCTACAGAAAAAGTAAACTTTTCATTAACATTTTAATAAAATAGAAGATTTTCTCCAGAGGGGTCTTATGTACGCAACCTTGGTGAAGCAGTAGCCAATCATCTGAACTCTGCAAACAGTGCAGTTTGGCAGCAAGATAGTGCTGAAGGTTTGGCACCCTAACCGCTGATATTATATGCCTCGCCTTGAGTCTTTCAGTGGTTAAGGTGCATGTAAGTTGCCCTTGAGCTTTGGATGCTAGCTGGTTGTCCACTGCTTGGCAGGATATAACTCATACAGCTTACTAATCTATGAATCTATGAATCTATGAATAACTCATACAGCTTAAAATACAGTAAAAGTGATCTAATGATGAACACTGACTTTTCTCAACATCTATTTACTTCTGGTCTTAATACGGCTGTTTACATCTGCTGAGTGTACTGAGATTGCATAAGACAACTTGTAAAAAAAAAAAAAGAGTGCTACTGAATTAGTACATGTACTTATTATGCAAGGTGACAAGATAAAATTGTTGCACTGCATAAAAGGTCAGCCAGCTCACCTTTGAAAGAGTGACACAGTAGTGGTAATGTTAATTCAATAAGAAACTGAAGAATCAGATATGCTTTAGAGTAGTTTATTTTAATTTATTTATTTTTCTTTGTTGACTGGGTTAGTCTTACTAGGCCAATGCACTCTTTTTCAGGGGGAGACCAGAGGTGGTATTTATAATACTAGGGAAAGTTTGGCCAGGGTATTGGGGAACTTCCCCTACTTCTTTCGAGAGGAGGATGCAAGAAATCCCACAGCACCTGAACCACCACCTACTCAGGCAGATGGGACCTTTGTTTAATGTCTCATTTGAAGAATAACACTCATGAAAACAGCACTGCAACGTGAGCAATCCATCTACCTGGTGTGGGACTAGAACCCACAGTTTTCTTCACCAAAGGCGTATGTGCTACTCTTCAGGCTTCAAGACATTCCATCACTGCACCACTAATATTGCTTCATCTTAAAGTTCATAGGTAAGTACTAGGCTAGCTGTCCTTGCAGGCCATTTTAATTCAAGCCAGTTTCCCTTTCTGTGCTCAGAATAACTTTTCTCATTTGGTTATAGATTGGCCTTACCCAGTTTCTTATGTTTGAAGTACCTTAGTGTTATCTTATGCATATTATTAAATTTACATTTCTTACATGGAAATGCCTAGGTAGAATGTTCCATTTTCAGTAGAGTACCTGGGAGAAACAGCTCCAAAGCCAAAAGACAAAGTACAGTAGTGTAAGTAAACATGCCATAAGAGTAGATATTCTAACAGATCACTGTTGCAGTAGACCAGACTATAAGTATCCTATACTTCCTAACCAGCAAGCTTTTCAAAGCTTAAGGGTGCCTTCTACATGCTCCAATTGTTAGAAGCTCAACAGGAATTCTGCATAAAGACAGTTGGGGCAAAGATTACCTCTGAACATTTTTTTACCTAGGAAGGAAGAATGCAACTTTTAATAGTAAATTATATACAAAAGGGCACATACGCACACACACACACACACACACACACACACACACACACACACACACACACACACACACACACTAGAAACACAAAAGAAAAACAATAAAAATAAGGAGGTTGGGGGGGAGATATTGCATCTATTGTTATGGCAAGTTTACGTACAATGCTACTATGTTTAACATACAGATCACTGTAGCAGTAGCCCAAGCTACAGGAGTAGATTATCATAGCTTATAAGACTGAAAGGGAGGTGCCCAAAACACTAAGGCTCCAGAGGGCCCTGGAAAAAGGTCTAAGCATAGCCAGCAATTAACATGGAAAAAGAAACCAGTTTCTAGTGTTTTGTAAAAGTCATCTGGAGTACACCCCTTTCTTGAGGGGCACAAAATAAGCCAAAATCCTTGTGGAACAGGCCTTAACCCTGCCTGAAAGTGGCGTGCTATGGTGAGTAGAACAAAAGGCAATTGCATGAATCAACTACCTAGAAACAGTCTGCTTTGACAAAGGTTTGTCCTTTTCTCTAACCTTCATGGGACAAATGGCTGATCAGCTTTCCTGACTGCTCAAACCTTATCTAGGCAGTATCTGTACTACTTGTGGACATCTAGAGTGTGAAGAATATTTTCTCCCTTATTCTCTGGTTCAGGAAAGAAGACAGGGAAATGAATAGTCTGGTTAAAATAAACTGATACCATTTTAGGGGTAAAAGGAATACTAGTTATCAAAAAGACCCATAATTGTGAAAAATGAAGTAGGTTTGACTCAGCATATTCTCCGCTCAAAAGTAGAATGAGTAAAACAGTCTTCCATTGTTGAGATGAGCCCATTCTAATGGAGAAAGAGTACACTTTTCAAGGTCAGTGTTTTGATCCTAAGGAGGAACCACCTGTTTCCTAGGTAGACCAGTATGCAACAAAACTGCTGAACCGGAGTATGGTTAATATGGGTGGAGATCAAAGGGCATAAACGCACAAATGTCAGACAAATGCACCTTGATATAGGAATACGAGACAAGAAAACACTAACTCACAGGACTAAAGAACGAGGAAGCACTGCTTAAACCTCTCTACTTTGTCTAGAGGAAGAAAGGTTCTTACTAATGTAGAATGTAAAAGATATGCCAGGAATAAAATTCTGAGAAAAGGGATGGCAGAAGACTTCTGATAGCTGATTTGAATGCATAGACTGTGAAGAAGATTCTTAGTAGTTGCTGGAACCTCTAGACAGCTGTCAAAAGAGTTAAAAAGATAGTGCAACTGTCCAGGTATGGAAGCATGTGAATGTCTTGAAGTCTGCAATAAGCAATGATGGGAATGCGATTATAGGCATTCTTCTAAATTCTCCCCTGGATAAGGAAGTCATTTTTGGCCCTCATGTAGCTGAGGTGATAAAGAAATGTGATGAAAGGGGAATGTGTTGAACACATATAGTGACTAATCATAGAACCCAATTATGAAAATTAATTTAGTAAAGTAATGCGATCTATGCTGTCCACATCAAGAAACTGAGAACATCTTGGCACACAAACAAAATAAGCAACATAATCCACTGACAGTATAAAAATAACAAAAGATGAGTTGCATACAACTGTGATAACAAACCAGTACAAAATATAATGAATTTCCAATTATAAAATATAATAGCAGTGGTCAGAAATAAAATGCATCAACACAGTATAATCATGACTGATGGTTACACAATATGATAATACAATGTAAACCATAAAATGCATTAACACACTTAAAACACTGTCGTTAAAAATACAGAAAATGTGTACTGTACAGAATACCATCAATGACAATTGTTTTAAGTACAATCAGGAGGCAGACATTAATGTTAACAAAATAAGATGAGATCATGTGGCTGTGCAGGGAAGTCTGCAGAAGCAGCAATAAGAGGTTGAGAGAATCCAAGTAATATCAGAAATATTGCTGTTCTATTGGTGTGCACTTAATAATGCTTTGGATAAATTTCTCCTGTAGTTACTGTTTAAGACAGATGGTAGCTTGCTCCAATGTTTGCAAAGAATAACAGAATCTGGAGTACTAGTGTCTGATGCAATATTTAAGTCTCTGAGGGGATGGACTTAGATTCTGTAATTGTTTGTGTCACACAACACAGAGTATTTGGGACTGCCAAGAGATTCGTGCACAAGGCTGAACTGAATAGCAGCAAAGTCATGATCAGACTCTAGCCATTGGAGATCCCACAAACAGTAGCAAGCATGAGATCTTTTTTCATCTCTTGCAGCAAATCTGGCAGTTCTGTTACAATCTTGCTGCGTTCTCCAGCATAGCGTAGCAGATGAGACCCTAAGTTGGAGGAATACAGTGCAGAAGGGAGTAGATATGCACTGGCTGTGATTTATAGCTTTTTTGGTAATGCCTTTTGTCACTCGCCTTGTGTATATTCAATAAGACTATGTGACTGCGTATTCGTGTAAGTAGTTTATTACACACAAACACATCATGATGTAGTACAGTAACACTAAACTTAAAAGAACTATCTGACTGACACCTCAGCTGCTCACTACAAAATGGTGCTCTTGCTTGCACATGCTCAGTATTTATATGCACATGCCCATAGACTGGAATACATCTTAAAGGAATATACACACACACTGATCTACATTGTCCCTCTTTGACTAGTTTGGTCATGCAAATAAACAATGACAATTTTATGAACATGCAAATTATACAGATATATACAAATAACAATTATGTCCAGGTTGCTGTGTATTTGGAATTAGGTCTTGAGATATGACCTCATAATGTAATAACTAGAACTGGGTTTAGCAACAGGGACAGTCACTAGGGAATTATCTTCTTGAGGACTTTCTGGGATAGCTTCAGGAACAGGCAAAGAAATGTTCTCTGGAACAGGAACATTGGAGAAATCACTCTGAGAATTAGAGTCCTTGTTAAAACAAAATGTTGCAACACTGGTTCAAACACTGATAGTAAATGTTTCTGATTCTGCCTGAATTCCATGCCTTGTGACTCAATAATGTACGATCTCAGTTCTTCACACAAATGTTTCACAAGTCCTATTCGGTCAAATCCTTTTGCTTTCTGCATCCTAACTATCCTTCTTTTAATGGACTCAGAGATTTGATGGTTTTATCATAGTAAAGATTTTTGGGATAAATGCTTCTTTAGGAGTTGAACTTTTACTGCTTTGTTGTTTTTAGCACTTGGAACCAATAAATTCTTACTGATGGACAGTGTGGTTCTAGTTTGCCTTGACATTAACCTCTGGGCAGCTAAACCATGAAGAACTGTTGTGAGGTATGTTTCCAAGATTAAACAGATTTAGAAAAACATCAGTATTGTCATGTTCAGATTTTTCCAACAGCTGTTTTGTACTATGAACTACACGTTCTGCCAAACCATTTGACTGTGGAGATTCAGGACTACTCGTAACAGGAACAAAGTCCCACATTTCAGCAAATCTCTTGAACTGCTGACTTGTAAACTGTGCATCATTGTCAGAAACGACTTTGTGTGGACTACCATAACAGAAAAATGTTTCTTCAACTTAGTAATAACAGTACTGGACGTGCGATTAGGATGTTGGTCAATCTCGAACCAATCTGAATAAAAGTCTACTAATATCAAGTAATGTTGGCCATTCCATTCGAAAATGTCTGTAGCTACTGTCGACCATGGTAGTTCAGGAATCTGGCTTAGCTGAAGTGGCTCTTTTTGTTGATGTGGTTTAGTACTATTACAAACAGAACAATATGAAAGTTCTCTCTCAATATCTCTTGACATAGAAGGCCAAAATACTAGTCTTCTCACCCTTCTTTTGATAGAATGAGTTCCTGGGTCGCCACAATGCACAATTTTAATATAATCCTGTTGCAAAGTTTTTGGAATAATCACTTTTGGACCTTTCATGATGATACCATCTTCTATCAAAATCTCATCTCTGTAAGGATAATACTGCTGCATATCTGGTGGCAAACAAGATTGCTTTGATGGTCATCCTCAACTGATAAAGTGGTTGAGCTTCTGGAGAATTGAATCTGAAGCTGTGTGAGTTCTAAGTTCATCAAGACATGTGGAAGAAAAAATCTTACTTCCAAGACTTCAAAAAAAATCAGGTTACTCATTTTCATGCTGTTTAGTGTTTTTTTCTGGGTGATCTGGATAAAGTATCAGCAAGATAAAGAAGATTGCCTTTTGCATAAACCAAGTGAAAATTGTACTTTTGCAATTTCAACATCATGCATTGCAATCTCGCAGAAGCAGTGTGCATTGGCTTTTTCAAAATAGTGACCAAAGGTTGGTGGTCAGTCTCAATTTGAAAAGGTCAGCCATAAACATAATCATGGAACTTCAAACATGCAAACAATTGCCAAGAGCACTTTCTCTATCTGGGCATACTGCATTTCAGATTGGGTTACAGTTCCAGATGCATAGGCTACTGGTTTGCCCTCTTGAAGAATGACTACACCAAGACTACACTTCAAAGCATCACAAGAAAGAGTTACAGGTTTGTGAGCATCATAATATCTTAAAGTGGGTGGACTGGTAATTCTCTGTTTCAGGACATCAAATGTTCTTTGGTGATGTTCTGACCAGGACCAAGTTACATCTCTGCATGTCAGCTCCCTGTGCAGTGCTGAAAATTCTACCAGATCTGGAGTGAGCTTTCCTAAGTAGTTGACCATGTCAATAAAATGTTGTAAGGAAGTGACGTTGTCTGGAGCTGGCATCTTAAGAATTGCAGTTTGCTTGGAAGGATCTGGTCAATTTGCATTTCTGAGGATTCAGCTTAAGATTCACTTCATGAGCATGTTCTAGAACATTCTTGAGATTTCTATCATGTTCGACTTCACCAGTGCCTCCTACAAGAATATCATCTACTATAATAGCACATGGATAGCCAGAAAAAAATTTGCTCCATTGTACATTGAAAGACTTCACTGGCAGAATTTATCCAAAATGGCATTCTCAAAAATCTGTACCTTCCAAATGCTGTACTGAAAGTGGTAAGCAATGAAGATTTTCGGTCAAAGTTTGCCAAAATGAAATTTCTGCACCAAAGACAGAAAAAACAGTGGCATTTGACATGAGAGCAGCAACTTCTTTGACTGTACGCATTGGATGATGAGATAGTTTTGGTGCTTTGTTTAAATCTCTTCAGTCAATACATATTCTAATATCATCCCGGCTTTTCTTATGAGCTACCACCATGGAAGATACCCAGTCAGTTAGTTCTTCTACTGGACAAATTACTCCTAGATGCAGCATTCTGTCTAGCTCAGCTTTGACTCTGCCTTGCAGGGCAACTGAAACTTTCCATGCTGGTCTGATGACTGGGCTTACTTCCGGTCTAACTTCATGGAGTACACAACTGGGAGTTTGCCTAACTTGTCTTCAAAAAGATCAGCATAGTCAGAAAAAATAATCTGTGTGAAATTCCCAGTTACATGTGCTTACAAGGTGGATGTTTGCATTAAATGAAAGCTTTTCAAACTATCTTTGAGGCCTAACAATGACTGTATGTGCCTTTTGACTACATATAATTGTGAGTCATAGCAGTTCCCAGCAGAGTAACATAAAAGCACTACTGAACCTTTGGTTTGAATTTCTTCACCACTATAAGCAACAAACTTCGCACACTTTGTCAGACCAAGCCTCTCACCAGCACTTACTTTGGCAAACACTTCTGCTGACATAACATTGCACTTTGAACCAGTATCAAGTTTGAATTCTACAGGTCTCCCATTAATCAGAACAGTACAACATACTTCATTCTTTTCCCACACATCTACTTCACTGACTGTTTCACCAAGCACTGACACACCATCAACATAAACAGTAGGGTTGCAGCTTTCTAGTTGATCAACTCGCCTCTTTAAATGTTCTCTTTTAATAAAAAAATGGGCCTATTTTGATTTACAAAGTCTTTTGAAATTATTCCACTTTTTACATGTGTGGCACTGCTGACCAAAAGCTAAGCACTTTTCTCTTTTGGGTTCATGATTACCTTCACAGTTAGGATAGTTGACTATGAAGCTAGGTGGGAGCACATTCTTTGGTTTTGCTGACTCACTCCTGTGGTTCACTGAGCATGTTCTGGATTTTACTGGAGCTGTCCTGGAAATTGCAAGAAAGGCACTCGGTTTCACTGAAGCTGCCACAGATTTTGCTAGAGAGACCCAGGGTGTGGCCACACCCTTAGACCTGTATCTTTTAACCTTATCCTGCATACTATCAACATTAGCACTGAAAGCATGCCTTTCTCATTTGTAAGCATATTAATGTGCTTTTCTGTGAGTTTATACATCTGACAAATCTATATGACCTTATTCAATGTTAAATCACTGTTGTTGTTGTTGTCTTTCGGCTTTTCCCAGTTAGGGGTCGCCACAGCGGAACTCCGGTCCACTAATGATTGGCAGTAGATTTTCACGAATGCAGAGGTGCCAGCTCGACATTCAAACTTCAACAAAGGCTCAATGTTAAATCACTATCTCAAAGCAAAATCTTTCTCACTGCTTCATCTTTAATACCACACACAAGCCTGTCTTTTATCAACTCATCTTTTAAATCACCAAATCTGCACATTTTTTGCCTTGTTTCTCAAGTCAGTTATATATGCTGCAAAAGTTTCACCAGGCTTTTGATCCCTTGTGTAAAATATGTGCCTTTCCATTATAATATTCATTTGGGGGTTACACATTTCTCTAAATTTATGTTTTAAGCACTCAGGGTCTTCCTGCTTTTCAGCTGGTACCACTATATGGGTGTTTTCCCCCTCCCCTGCATACAAAGCTGGGGAATACACAAATAAACACTCCCTTTCAATGGCTTCTGAACTAGCTAAATGAAGTAGAATAAATGCTTTTGTACATGTGTCTTTATCAGAAAATGCAGACTGAATGAAAATGTTATACCCTTGCACAAACACTCTCCAGTTTTCAGCAACATTATTATCAAATACAAGTGGAGCAGGTTTGTGAAATCTTTCTGCCATGCCAACAAAATGCCCTTGTAATTATGTATAAACACATACCAGGTACATGAAAAATATTCAACTGTATCATAAACTCTTTGAAACAACTGTTGTTTTGTGAAATAACTCTACTATAGTCATACCTGTGAACCTGGAAACATCAAAAATCTGGACAAGGCCCATGAAAAATAGGTACAAATCTGTATGCTGATTAACATCTAATTTGCATACATAATTATGTAACCCTACCCATTCTAATGAAATTGTGGGACATCAACTTTCAAATGCAAACTGAAGAACAGACAACCAAAATATGGCACCTGCAGTCATTCCAATGTCCCATTACCTGGCTATTTCGCCTCATTTACCATAAACACTAATGTGTGCATACTGATTTATTTCTACAATGATTTGGATGTTATTTTTACATTTTACAGCACAACAATGTACAAACAGTAATAGACATCTAGTAAAGCAATACTGTCTCACAATGAAAACAGACTTGGCATTAAAACTTCTCTGCCCTTGAAACTCATTCATTAAAACAGCATTGAAACCCACACCATATCCAAAGAAAATGCATCTGGCCAGTGGTGGATAAAGATTACCTTTGGGCTGTTTTCAAATCAATGGCCCCTTGCACACAAAACAAGAAATATACGTGTTCTTTTCTTTGATACACCTTCCTGACTTTATTAAATTATACTCCTTGACCTTGTGAACTTGTATAATACAACACACTTGTTAGAGCGCATTTTAAATTTATTGTTTGAACATTTTTCCAGTAGGCTGTACTGTAGGCAATGAAACAAAATGCATGAATCAGTTATGACAAAACTGCCCAATTCAGAATATTTCCATCATAAAAGTCTACTTCCACACCCACGCTATAAATAGAATGACAGTAGTCTAAGTCATAGGCATCTTGCACAGCTTCTCGCACTTATTTTCAATTTCATTTTTGGAGGGGGGGGTGACAAAAGGTCAAAAACCAGTGACACATTTTAAACATTGCTTGCATAATTTTGTAAAGTTGCTAGAATAAAATGTTGTGTTACCATCATGCATTTCACTGGCAAGTCTTGAATACAGGACGCTATGCACTACAGTCAGAGCAACATACCACTATGCCAAATCAGCAGCTTCCTGAAAAATAGTAAGACTGAAACCCAATGGCTATCATTTAGTGAATTCATTTCTCAGAACAGCTCTCAGCCTCTTACCACAAAAAACCTGGGCAAAGCTCTGAAACCTAATGGCTATCATTTAGTGAATTCATTTGTCAGCATAGCTCTCAACCTCTTAGCACAAAAAACCTGGGCAAAGTTCACAAGTGGTGGTGGCTAGGGACTTTAGGCCCTTTTTACCCTGTGCTGAATGTACAGACTTTGAGCCTGAGTACCCCTAGCCACCAGGCCAGGTGTATTACATTGGAGGCATTTTCACATACATGTGTGATTAGGTGACAGTTTTACCACATTTATGACAACATACATTTATTGCAGTTTTAAATATGCTTCCTGCACCCTCAAACATATAAAAGCCCAGTTTCATGAAGCTACCTCTCTTTGACTACACCAGCTTCCCTGTACATCCCAGTGCCACAAGTTTTTTTCCAACCTCATGCATTGTGCTGTTCTGTCCTAGTAGTCACTGCAAGGAAGTTACTGTAATTAGGGCCTAAAATGCCAGAACTTTATAAAGTGCCTATACAGTGTTCAGTCAAAAATCAAGACCATCATAGGCACTGTTGCTCTGCCTAAGAGCATGAAACAAAATTATCAGTGCCTTTAGCACTTACACGTGTTCTGTAGTATGTTCAAAAGCAAACACCAGTGCTCCAATTACTTCCTTCTCTATACTGACCTAGCCTTGGCTGCATGGATACATAAAGGGTTTGGGTGGTGTGACCAAATTACACTAGTCTTTGACTCACAATTTTAGAAATAGCTTTGTAATCAGTTTGCAAAAATGAAAGCATGCTCTAGTTTTCTGCCTTATTACCCTTCTATGGTGTAACCATAATCAGCACCGTTCAGCCGTTCAGAGAAGTGTTGCAATATTCTAGACTCCATGGCTTACAGACCTTCTCTTCTTAAGCTAAACAAAAATGTTTATCCACTTCTGGCAAATTTCTACCTGTAGCCCAACCTAATCTATACCTTTCTTTTAAAGGCTATGACTGTGGAAAGATAATGTTATTTGAATACCAGGACTAAGTCTCAGGTTCCAGTACCATTGGTGCACATGGGGATGGGTAATTATACTAAGGTTTAGGACTTGGAGATGTTTTCAAACCACTGTAACTCATTTATACAATTACCATACACACACACACACACACACACACACACACACACACACACACACACACACACACACACACACACACACACACACACTTCTGCCAGAAATAATCCTTTCCTACCTGCAAAGAAATCCTATTCCTTCCTTCCAAAACATCAGAGCCAGAGTACAAAGCGTGTTTGAATTACGAGACAACAAACCAGTTGAAAGAAGCCAGACACTTCCACAAAGCGTGCTCGTTTGACAGAGAACTCCAAGAAATAAATATACACACACTCTGCAGTATCACAGAAATGAAATAAACTAAAGCAAATCTGTTTCGCTCATGAGCTATAAATAAATACCTTAAAGAACTTTGTTCATCACTAGCAAAGCAGAAATAAACTAAAGCAAATCCGTTTTGCTCTGCAGTACGCACTCTGCAATAAGCACCAGAAAGTTCAAGAGCTGTTCAAACTCCATTCACGAAATACCACAAGAAATAAATACCATAAAAGAACTAAGCACCAGACACACTCTGCAGTATCGCAGAAATGAAATAAAGCAAAACCGTTTTGCTCACGAGCTGTAGCCTGCAAATAAATACCTTAAAACAACTCTGTTCATCACTAGCAAAGCAGAAATCTGCAATAGCAGAACCTTAAATCCGTTTCCACACACACTCTGCAGTAAGTACCAGAAAGTTCATGAGGTGTTCAAACCCCGTTCACGAAATACCTTAGACAAGAAATAAATACCTTAAAAGAACTAAGCGCCAGACACACTCTGCTGTATCACAGAAATGAAATACTCTAAAGCAAATCCGTTTTGCTCACAATCTGTGGCCTGTAAAGAAATAAAATAACTCTGTTCATCACTAGCAAAGCAGAAATAAACTACAGCCAATCCATTTCACTCTGCAGTACCTTAAATCTGTTTCCACACACACTCTGCAGTAATCACCAGAAAGTTCAGGAGCTGTTCAAAAAGTATAAAAAATACCTCTGCAGTACCCATGCTTAGTTGTTTCCTTTGCAATCCTTCCCGCTCGCAGATCCATTCAAACAGACAGTGCGATAGTGAAGCAGCCATGAAATGCATGCACGTGAGCCCTTGAGCTCAATTCCGACAATCGCAAACGTGATGACATCAGATCAAAAGTGAAAGAAAAAAAAATATAAAAAAAAATCTGGGAAAAAAATCGGAAATAAAGGGGTGCCACTCAGGAATCGTGACACCCCATTATTTGGACCCCAAAACTTGGTAAAAACTGAGTAATTCGGTACAGTTGGGAGGCATGACTATAGTACTGCACAAACTTGCAAACACTTTCTATACTTTGGATATCTCTATCTCAGATAGTTTTAATTAATATGAAAAAGAAACACATAGCGAAAAAATATGGTCTTTTTCCCCTTTGTTTTTTTTTTAATATATTTTATGTGATTCGGAAGTTATTTCAATCACTTTAGTAAGCATGTCTAGTATTTTATCAATATATTGTAATTCTGAACACTTTGTTTAATTAGAAAGTCATTTTGAACAGTTTTAATGCTTCATTTTATATTTAAGTAAAAATTCATTTAAGTGAGTTTTAATATCTGGATTTGTCTCTATGACCTGTTTTGCAAGTCATTTGATCAGGGATGATCCTCTCCTGTATACTTCTCCAACTATAACTGCTTGCCTCATGGTCTTCAAGAAGATGTTTTAATCTCGATCCCATTCTAACACCATCTCACTCACCTTGTGTATATTCAATAAGACAATAAGGCTGGGTGTTTGTTTAAGTCGTTTATTACACACAAACACATCAGGATGGAGAACAGTAACATTAAACTTAAACAAACTAACTAACTGACTGACTAGTACATATGCATGCTTACACCTTGGCTGCTCACTACAAAATGGCACTCTTGCTTACATGTGCTCAGTACTTGTATGCACATGCCCACAGACTGGAATAGATCTTAAAGGAACATACACACTCTGATCTACACCTTTGTCTACATAATTCACCAAGGCAAGGCTTATCTTTGTGTTATGATGCTTTAACTGCAGATCAATCTTCTGTTAGTTGTCAATGACAATAAGGAATTTTACTGACCTAGCTTTCTTTTTTGAGGTAGAACCCAGCACAGTAATCTAAAAGGATTCTTATTAGGTGGGTGGACTTTGTAGATGCCAACATTATAGTTGTTCTTGATAGAACAGGGTGTTGAATTTCATGAGAAAAATCACGTCTTTTGCTTTTGTGGTATTGAGGTGAAAATCTATAAAATTCAGATACATTTACACCCAGCAAAAGTGTAATTAGTTTAGAGATAACCACCTCAAGAAAATATCCAGTATGAACAGCAGAATTATCAGTATACCAAATGAATTTTACACTGCCAGGATCATTGGCCATGTTGTTCACAGAAAGAGTTAATTAAGGGGAGTCCTAGTACAGATACCTGGGGTACAGTGACTGCAACAGGGAGGTAAGGTGAAATTAGTCCATTCAATTTCACAGTCCAAGTTCTTTTTATCCAAAAGGCTAGAGCACAGAAGGCAATGTTGTTGAGGGCTTGCATTAGTATTGAATGGGAAACTATCAAAGTCCCTAGACTGATAATGATAGCCCCATTGAACAAATCAGAAAGAAGCTTACAATCTGTTAAGTGAAGAAGAGCTGTCACTGTGCCATGGCTGGGCTAGAATTTGTGTTGGGAATTGGTGATTAAGTTGAGTTACTATGTGGTCTAGTAGCTGTATGCATACTCATTTGTTCAAGATATGTAAAAGATGAAGCAGAACAGCTACAGGATGATATGTTTTTCACAAGATGGCTGATTAATCCTTATATACGGGAACTATCAGTCACTACTTTTCAGCTGTTTGGCACAATGCATGCCTTCTCTGTTGGATGTATTTATTAGGATAGTAACAGGGTATGCAATGAATTGAGATGGTATTTGTAGGAACTCAAGTGGTACTTTAACAAGGGGAGAGGGAAAAAGACTTAAGCTTTTTAATTAGTCTGAGCACCATGCTGATACGTGTATGAATCGTGAAATAGACCTAACAGGCTGAGTGGGATGTATTGTGACATGAACCTAAGGAGAATACATAAGTTTTTGGCCAGAGTGATGCAAATGAATAACACACTGACAGCCTGTATTTTAATTAAGGGAGAAGCACATTTCTTGCAATATCTGTATGTACCTTATAGAAAAATAACTGTATAACCTCACCACAATTGTTTAGATTACATGATTTTGCGCAGAGTATATGCAAGGTCTAGCCATGCAGTATGCTCTAGAAATGCATTTTGGGAGTCAGGAAATACATAACTTGGGGAAAATACTTCACTCTCTAAACTACTCAAAATAGCACATTTTTCTTGGCAGTACTCACTGTACAGAGTTTTCTACAGAACAATGCAAAAAGGTTAAAGAAATATTGCTTTTGGGAGGTTTTGAACTGGAAATAGTTGTATCACACTACCAACAACCAAGTCATCTTCAGAAGTTCATCTGTTTGACCAGATCAATCACACAGAGTACAAAGCAGTGTGCTTATACTTTCATTTGTGAGTTACTTACCTTGCAATAATTGGAACAGCCAGCACCTCAGGTCCCACGCCATCCACATCAACTACCAAGGCTAACTCATACTGTCTCATTTCATTGGAACATAGTGTCACCTATGAAAAGGAAAAAAAAAAATACGCAACTCTGTTTGGTGGTCAGATGAATCATAAAATTTGTTAAAAGCAGTATTCCTCTAAAAATGCAAAACTTTATGTTAAATGAACAATACAGTAAAGGTTTTCATTTTGAAATAGGAAGGCATTGCTGTAGCAGGCTGTATAATAGTAATTGAAACCACAGTGTGTGTCTGTGCAGCCAAGATATTACTAATAACATTCAGACAAGGCTCATGTAATGTGAAGGACCAGAACCAAAAATAAAACACTTAAATGTAGTATGAAGATATTTAATAAAATCCACCAAAAACTGTAAAAATCTTACAAGGCAACTTAGTAGTAATGGTTAAGCACGTTTGCCCTTAGTATAGGAATTCATCAGAACTGTTGTAAACATAAAAGTGCTAGTACAAACAGGAAAAGGAAGTCATGTGCAAAGGTCAAAGCTGACAAAATAAAATTAGTGTCTCTGGCTTCAAAACACATGGTTAAAACATACATTAGTTTATGTCTGCTAAAAATCTACAAAGTAACTGTAAAAACAACCATCAAATACCAGGTCCCCGAGTCCAAATAATGAAGAAAAAAAAACAAGTAACACGAAAGCAGAAACGGACCCAGGCAAGGCTTCAGGTTCCAGAATAAAAATGCATTTAATAAAATCCAACAGAGACACAAGTTCTTTCACATAATTGCTTCTTCAGGTGTATGAGATATAAAGTAATTGTCCTTCTAATATACTCCACAAAAAGTCACATGTTACATCTCTTATCACATGATCAAATCAAATACTCAATTAATTGATGGCAAAAAACACACAGACATAAAATGTTGACCAAAAAATTAAAAAAATAACAGAACAGAAAGCTCAGCATATTGGGAATAAAAACTAATACAGAAACTATCATCTACGTAAAGGTCTGGACTTAAGTTTTGGTCTTAAAGTGACCTGCTCATTCAGGCCATGTCCCACATATCCCCTGAGCCTAACTATCCACTTAGCTTCTAATTCTTCAGTGGAATTATGTATATCACCCCCTCTCATTTGTACTAAGATTTTGCCTATGGCTAAAAATCTAAAGACATGTGTGGGGCTAGTATTCATAATGTACTTAGCTAATGCACTTATTTTATTTCTCTTATTGATATGATATATATGCTCACAAATTCTCTCTTTTAAAGTATTATCTGTCTTCCCAATATAAAACTTCTGGCATTCTAAGCAGTGTGCCAAGTAAACTATATGCTTACTCTCACAATTGGCACTGACCCTAAATTTATACAGTTTAAGTTGATCAGCATGAAAACATTCAGAACTACTATCTATATACACACAATATGAGAATGTGCCACATGGCTTTGTCCCTACCTCTCCTTGTATACTATGAGAACTTTTAGTGTAACACAGTCGTTGCTTAGGAGACTTCATGTTTCTAAAAAGAAACCTGGGTTCAGGATCTATCAGCTTAGCTACATGCTTGTCTGTTGTCAATATACCCCACTCTCTATGTATAATATTCAAATACTCCAAGACATCATTGGTATAACATAGCAGTACTCTCAGTTTATTAATACCCTTAACGTTGTCCCCTTTATTAGGCATCATGTTCTTATTATGCCCTTCTGAGAAATATGGCTTAGCCTTAGTTTATCTCATTCTCAAAACATCGGTCACATTATACTTTATGTCTTGCTCTCTATAACCCCTCTCCTTCAAATCCAAAGTAGCAGTCTCCACCTGCTTTTTAAAATCATCTTCTCTTACATTCAATCTTGAAGCTCTAAAAATTTGATTACGTACATTTCTGAATATGTGAGACAGATGCATACTATCCTTCTTAACAAATGGTTAACATGACACTCTTTCTTGTAAAGGGTAGTATATATACTATCATTAGACTTATCTACTTTCACAGTTACATCCAAATAATTAATCTCAACACTGGAGCTAATTGAAGTAAATCTCAAAAATGGAGTGCTATTACCTAGATAATTTTCAAATTCATGAAATAATTCCAATGTACCTCCCCAAATTATAAAATGATCATCCACAAATCTGCAATAATAAAGTATATTGTCCTGGAAAGGACCTTTCAATAAATATTCCATCTCCCATGTCACTAAAACTGCATTGTCGTAGCTACTGGCACACAAAGAGCCCATAGCTATGCCATTGCACTGTTTATATATAGTATTTCCAAACAAAAATACATTATGCTCCTATACAAGGGCAAGTAACCTGCTAATTAATGTAATTTTATCCTCACTAAAATCTGAGAACTTCCTCAAAAACTGCACCATATTAGCTATACCTATATGATTGGGTATAATGGTAAATAAAGAAACCACATCCATCGTAACCAACAAAACATCTCTAGAAGTATTGGTAACTGTGAAAGCATATAGATAATTCAAAAAAATGCTCTGTATCACGAAGGACATACCCTATGGTATTCAATATTGGCCTTAAGCACTTCTCCCCATATATGGAAATCGGTTCCATACACCAATTCCTACCAGACACAATCGGTCTTAGAGGAGGTGTCACTGGATTCTTATGTAGCTCGGGTAACCCATGAATCATTGGTATAGTAGGGTGTGGTATCAAGAAATACACTGTCAATCAAATTATTAATATACAAGTCATGTAATGATGCACTTACGTCATTAATCAAACTTTTGACAGTATTTAAACATATCTTCGTTGTAGCATTCAACTCATGATTGAAAACACTCTTTAGTTCACACGCATTGTGTACTTGTGCGGTAACTTATATAACTTTCTTTCTAGCCCCAGGTTCTGTAGCCATCTCTTTAAACTGTGATGTAACTTCCTTCGTTACATCACCTACCAACGGAGATAATGTACATCTATTGGCTGCCTCCTGAAAAGAGGAGGTTGCTGAAGGCAAAACTGCACTCTCATTGGTCATCTCTACATTGGTGGTAGAAGTAAACCTCGGCTAAGTAAACACATTACCAGATTTAAAATCTCATCAATCCCTTGCTATCGTGTGAACTAGAGAGTGTTTTCAATCATGAGTCGAATGTTACAATGAAAGGAAGTGTTTCTGCCCCTTTAGGCCAACTTACTTTTCCTTTACCAGTGAAAGAGCAGACCTCTTGACAACAGAGAAATCAGCAGAAAGGATGGAGCCACAGCAGGGTGAAGCAGAAACAAGAAGGTGCAGTTACCCACCCACACAATATAAAGAAAGCATTTATAAATGCTCAAAGACTTTAGTACGGAATTTGTCTAGTGTTGAGTTGACTGATAATGAGCTGAGTGTTTTACAAAAAGGTTTGTCTTTCATTCCAGCTGGTCATTCAGACTATACGGATGTAATTTTTGATATAAAGATGTTTACAAGGAACTTGATGCTTAAATGTATTTATAAAGATTCTGCTAGTATGCAAGATGATAGCATGAATGTATGTAGGAAACCGAGCATTTATGTCCCTGTGATCAATCCTTTAATCAATGCATTTGAAAAAACGTGTATAGAGGATATATATAAATTGCAAGAGAATGGTGATGGTTTGGATAGAAGGAAAATATATTTTAATTTATTTAGAGAAGAAAATGAAGCTCTGCAAAGTTTAGAGAGCAATAATAAGATTGCTATACATCCTGCAGATAAGGGGGAACCAACAGCAGTATTAAATAAGGATTGGTATAATAATGCAATGTATGAGATGCTCAGTGATGCTCTCTTTTATAATAAGATATGTTTAAACTGTCAAAAGTTTGAATAATGACATAAGTGCATTGTTACATGACTTGTATATTAATAATTTGATTGACAGTGAATTATTTAAATATTTCTTTATACCACACCCTACTATACCAATGATTCAGGGGTTACCCAAGCTACATAAGAATCCAGTGACACCTCCTCTAAAGCCAATTGTGTCTGGTAGGAATTGGTGTACGGAACCGATTTCCATATATGTGGAGAAGTGCTTAAGGCCAATATTGAATACCATCATGTCCTTCATGATACAGAACATTTTCTGAATTATCTATATGTTTTCACAGTTGCCAATACATCTAGAGATTTTTTGTTGGTTACGATGGATGTGGTTTCTTTATTTACCATTATACCCAGTCATATAGGTATAGATAATACATAGCAGTTTTTGAGGAGGTTCTCAGATTTTAGTGAGGATAAAATTACATTAATTAGCAGGCTACTTGCATAATGTATTTTAGTTTGAAAATACTATCCGTAAACAGTGCAATAGCGTAGCTATGGGCACTTTGCGTGCCAACTGCTACGCCAGTGCAGCTTTAGTGACATATGAGATGGAATATTTATTGAAAGGCCCTTTCCAGCATAATATACTTTATTATTGTAACTTTGGGGATGATCTTTTTATAATTTGGGAAGGTACATTGGACTTACTTCATGAATTTGAAAATAATCTAGGTAATAGCACTCAATTTTTGAGATTTACCTCAGTTAGCTCAAGTGTGGAGATTAATTATTTGGATGTAACTGTGAAAGTAGATAAGTCTAATGATAGTATATATACTACCCTTTACAAGAAAGAGTGTCATGTTAACCATTTGTTAAGAAGGATAGTATGCATCCACCTCACATATTCAGAAATGTTGTATGCAATCAAATTTTTAGAGCTTCTAGATGGAATGTAAGAGAAGAGGGTTTTAAAAAGCAGGTAGTAATTGCTACTTTGGATTTGATGGAGAGGGGTTATAGAGAGCAAGGCATAAAGTATAATGTGACCAATGTTTTGAGAATGAGAGATACTAAGGCTAAGCCATATTTCTCAGAAGGGCATAATAATAAGAACTTGATGTGTAATAAAGGGGACAACATTAAGTGTATTAATAAATTGAGAGTACCGCTATGTTATACCAATGATGTCTCTGAGTACATGGATATTATGCATAGACACTGGGGTATATTGACAACAGACCAGGATGCAGCTAAGCTGATAGATCCTGAACCCAGGTTTCTTTTTAGAAACATGAAGTCTTTTAAGAGATGACAGTGTTACCCTAAAGTTGTCATAGTAATACAAGGAGAGGTAGAGACACAAAGCCATGTGACAAATGCTCGTATTGTGTGTATATAGATAGTAGTTCTGAATTTTATCATCTTGATCAACTTAAACCGTATAAATTTAGAGTCAGTCCCAATTGTGAGAGAAAGTACATAGTTTACTTGGCACACTGCTTAGAATGCCGGATGTTTTATATTGGGAAGACAGATAGGACTTTAAAAGAGAGAATTTGTGAGCATATATATCATATCAATAAGAGAAATAAAATAAGTACATTGGCTAAGCACATTATGAATATTAGCCTCACACATGTCTTTAGATTTTTAGCCATAGGCAAAATCTCGGTACAAATGGGAGGGGGCGATAAACGTAATTTCACTGAAGAATTAGAAGCTAAATGGATAGTTAGGCTCAGGGGAGATGTGGGACATGGCCTGAATGAGCAAATCCCTTTAAGACCATAACTTACGTCCAGATCTTTATAGTAAATGATAGTTTCTGCATTCGATTTTATTCCCAATATGTTGAACTTTCTGTTCTGTTGTTTTTAAAATTTTTTGGTCAACATTTTACGTCTATGTGCTTTTTGCCATCAATTAATTGAGTATTTGATTTGATCATGTGATAGGAGATGCAACATGTGAATGTTTTGTGGAGTATGTTAGAAGGACAATTACTTTGTATCTCATACACCTGAAGAAGCAATTTCATGAAAGTGCTTGTGTCTCTGTTGGATTTTATTAAATGCATTTTTATTCTGGAACCTGAAGCCTTGCCTGGGTCCATTTCTACTTTCATAAAAATCTACAAAGTCCTAGATTGTACACAAAATAATAAACATTAAAATATTAGTATAAACACCAAAGAAAGTCATGTGTAAAGATCAAAGTTGACAAAATAAAATTTGCGTTTCTGGTTTCAAAATAATATGAAATGCTTGCTAAAGATCTACAAAGCTTAGGTTGCACATACAAAAAAAGATTATTGTAACTATAGTGTGGTGGTGCTGCAGTACCGTTGTCGCCTCAGAGTAAGACGTTGTCCTGCTCGATTCTCAGCTAGAGCGTCTTCTGTGTGGAGACATGTGTGAATGGGTGTACCTTCATTGAAGGTTGTGCGTCAGGGCCAGCAACTCTGCACGTAAAAATCTACTGCCAATCATTAGCGGACCGGAGTTCCGCTGTGGCGACTCCTAACCGGGAAAAGCTGAAAGACACAAAAAGTGTTGCTACTCTTAGTCTGAGAACCGGTAAAACAGAAATGTTCGCATTAAGACCAGGGTAGCAGGATGCATTTAGTTTTAAATTGCCAGAATAGCTCTCTATACTCAGTTTTGGTTCACAAGAACAACCTCTGCTGTTTAAGGGAATGATTTCTAAAATCCCAAATAAAAACTTGGAAAAATTGGTGCATGCTTGTGTGTGTTTAAAGAGTGCATTGTTAAGACTGCACTTGGAAATTCCGTAATTGTGCTCATAAAAATGTTTGCAAAACTGCATTTCTGTCTTTCCCACATACAATGCATGGCAAATGGAACACAAAGCAGTATAAATAGGTCCTTTAGATCTGTTGTTACCATAAACTAAGTATATCTTAGTGTGAAGAAATTGATCCAAAGTAATAAAGTCTTTTTATACATTTTGGAACACTGACCACAAGCCCCACTTTTTCTGGTGCCTTTTGTGGTGAAAGTAGTTCTAACATGCATTATATATTCTTCCCCACTTTATAAACATCCTGCTACCCTGGTCTTAAAGATAATATTTCTATTTTACTGGTTCTCAAACTAAGGGTTGCAAAATTAGAAGTTATGTACCTACCATAACGTTCCATGTTAGTTGTCTTCTCTCGCCTTCTTTCTTGCTGGATGGGTTCGGAGCCGATCCTCGGCTCCGACTCGGCACTTGCTTTAGCTTGAGAACTCCTTTTACCAGCTCGAGGCAACCCTATATCCCATGATGCAAGGCGGAACTACCTCAGATCTCGTTTGGTAGCTAACCTACCCTGCTAAGGACTAACCTAACATAATTAGGAACATAAGTTCATAATAGGAGCCCTCATATGAAGGCTCAGGAGGAAAACAACCTGATAGGAACTCTTCAAGATCTGTCCAGGCCAGGGGGAAGGAGGGAGGGACGCAAGAAAGAAGGCGAGAGAAGACAACTAACATGGAACGTTATGGTAGGTACATAACTTCTAAATGTTAAGTTGTCAATCTCGCCTTCATTCTTGCTGGATGGGACCGCGTCCCTAGCACCTGTATCCCGGGTGGCTCAATGGAACAGACTCTTGAGAACTGTGGAACCAAAACTGGCCCTATCTCTGGAGGCCAAGTCCAACTTGTAATGAGAGACAAAGGTATGAGGCGTGGCCCAAGTAGCTGCTGCACAAATGGTATCAATGGGTAGTCTATCCTGAAAGGCTGCAGAAGTGGATAGACTCCTGGTTGAGTGTGCTTTTGGTTTAGAAGTTAGCTGCTTGCCTCTGAGAGAGTACACATAGGAAATGGTGGAAGTCAACCATCTGGATAAGGTCACTTTAGAAACTGGAAGACCTATCCTGTTTTCTGCATAGGAGACAAATAATTGGTCCGATTTCCTGAATTGTTTAGTTCTATGCAAATAGTACCTGAGCTGACGATGGACATCCAAAAAATGCAGTTTCTGTTCAGCTCTGTCGGAATAGTTTGGAAAAAAGACTGGTAGATCTATAGATTGGTTAATATTGGTTTGAGACACAACTTTGGGGAGAAAGGAAGGGTTCGTTCTTAATGATACCCTGTCCTTATGAAAAACCAAATAAGGGGAACGAATGCAGAGAGCTTGAATCTCGGAAACCCTTCTTGCAGAAGTGACAGCCAGTAAGAATATACTTTTCCAGGTCAATAACTTCAAAGAACATGAAGCAGACGGTTCGAAGGGAGGTAGTATCAAGGATGCCAACATTAAGTTTAGATCCCATTGCAGAGGAGGATGCTTTATAGGCGGCTTTAGGAGAAAAACTCCTCTCAGAAAGGCCTTGCATAATCTATGAGACATAATGTTATTGTCATGCAAGCCAACATGATACTTGGAAATAGCAGCCAGTTGTACTTTAACTGTAGATGACGAGGATCCTGAATGAAAAACCTCCGCCAGGAAATCTAAAACAGAATGTACAGGAGCAGTAAAGGGATCAATATTCCTGGAATTTGCCCAAATAGAAAAACGTCGCCACTTGCTAGCATAAACAGTCCTAGTGGACGACTTTAAAGAAGACACTAAGATGTCTCTGACTGAGTCAGAAATCATCGGTAGCCTGGCTAGGGAAGGACGTAGAGCAACCAAGCAATGAGGTTGAGAGAATGAATGGCCCAGTGCTGCTGACCCGACTGGTGGATCAAGAGATCCAGAACTGGATCCAGATGCCAGGGCTGCACCAGAAGGTGACGATGCAGAGACGGAAACCAAATTTGTCGAGGCCAATATGGGGCAATGAGAATCAACTTGGCCCTCAAAATGGTGGCTTTCTGAATGACTTGTGGAATCAAGGGAAAAGGAGGAAAAGCGTACAGAAGTCCCCGGGGCCAATCCTGGGTTAGAGAGTCTCTCAGGGGTTGGCCTGGAAGGGGAAAGAGGGTGAAAAATCGGGCACTTGTTGTTTTGAGGAGTAGCAAAAAGATCGCAACAAGGAGTGCCCCACTTCAGAAAAATCTGATCCACTACAGATTGATTGAGAGACCACTCGTGAGGCATCAGAATGGATCTGCTCAGCCTGTCCGCCAAGAGGTTGGACCTGCCGGGGATGTGCGTTGCTATCAGAAACCGATGAGAGGAGATTGCCCATTGCCAAAGTCTGAGAGCTTCTCGACACAACGGATAGGACCTGGTCCCGCCCTGCTTGTTGATGTACCAGACCACGGACATGTTGTCCATTTGTACTGCAATAGTCTCCGTGGGAAGAAAGTCGTTGAGGGCTTGCAACGTTAAAAGCACTGCTCTCATCTCCAGGACATTTATGTGCAGATGGTATTCTATGGGTTGCCACGTCCCGTGGACCATCCTGCCCTGATAATGCCCTCCCCACCCAATCAGAGAGGCATCCGTAGTGACTGTGGCAACTGGAGGAGGGGGAACAAAGGGTCGGCCCTGATGAAGAAGAGGGGGAGATATCCACCAATTTAGATGAGTTCTGCACGACTGTGTGACAAAGATCTCGTGCCTCATCGGGAGACTGTGGTACGACCACTGCGTGAATAGCATCCACTGCAGAAGACGCATGTGGAAGCGAGCCAGTGGTAGAAGAACAATGGCCACAGCCATAACACCTAGAACCTTCAGTATAAATCTGGCTTGACCTTGTTGCTCTGCAACAGAATCCGAACGAATTTTTGGATGTCCAGAAGTCTTTGATCTGTTAGTCTGGCTAACATTTTGACGGTGTTTAATTCTGCGCTTATAAAGGTGATAGATTGGCAAGGCAGCAGAGAAGATTTTTCGAAATTTACTGAAATTCCCAAACTCCTGCAAAGCTGCAGAGTGTAGTCTCTGGTCTGAAGAAGCTGACACCTGGTGGTGGCGTAGAGGAGCCAGTCGTCCAAATAAGGAAACACCTGGAATCCTTGACTTCTCAGATGAGCTGTGACCACTGCCATGCATTTGGTAAACACTCTGGGGGCTGAAGTGAGGCCAAAGGGCAGGGCTCTGAATTGGTAATGACTGGTCCCTAGCCGAAAGCGGAGAAACCTTCTGGAGCACCTGTGAATCTTTATGTGATAGTACGCGTCCTGAAGGTCTATAGAGCACATCCAGTTGTCCTTGCCCAGAAAGGGCAGAATGGACTGAAGCGTGACCATCCGGAATCTTGCCTTCTTGACAAATCTGTTTAGACTGCTCAGGTCTAATATTGGTCTCCAATCTCCCGTCCTTTTGGGGACCAAAAGAATCTCAGTAGACGCCGGATCCTATCTGGTCTGCCGCACAGTCTGGACGGCTCTTTTCTAGGAGCTTTGAAACCTCCTGTTCTGCCAAATCCCTTTGACCGGGTGAGATGTCTGGAAGGGATTGTTGAGGTCGGATACCTTTCGAAGGGGATTTTGTAACCCTCGGATATGATCGACTGTACCCACATATCTTGTGAGAGGGAATGCCAGGCTACTGGGTACAGCGAAATCATTCCCCCGACTGCCTCCAAGGGTGGACAGTCGGGCAACACCTCAGGGATGCTGAAAGGGCTTCTCAGGAAGAGACTCCCTGTTGCCCTGGTTTTGAGGACCCCCCCTGCCTCTAGGGTGGCGTCTATTATTGTTACCCCCTCTGCCTCTGGGGGTAAACTGACCACGTGTGTCCAGTGTAGCTCCTTGGGCTTTGCGGAACCACATCTTCCCTCCCTTCTGACCCTTGGGATATGGTCTAGAAGGGGGTGGAAAAATGGACTCCAATGGCAGAAAGAGTTTTACCGTCCTGCTCACACCTGGTCAAGGTATCCTTCACCTGAGGTCCGAACAAAGCCGAACCATCAAAGGGAGTGTTAGTGAAGGACGCCTTAAAGGGGTCCGCAAAATTACAAAGCCGCATCCAGGCTTGGCGTCTAAGAGCAACTCCTGTGCCTGCGGCCCTGCTCGCTCCATCGGCCGCATAGGATATGAGCCGCATGGAGGAGTTGGATAGGGAATTCAGGATTGCTAGCTGTGAGGCAATCTTCTCTTGAGCCCCAGCAGCAGAAGGATCCTGGACCACTTCACCCAGTTCCTTGAGAATATCTCTTTGAAGCCTGGTGAAGTGACAAAGGTAGTTCAGCGAACGCATAGCAAAGGTCGCTGAAGAAAACATCCACTTTCCATACCTGTCCATGGTCCTAGAATCCTTGTTAGGAGGATGGACAGGTACTGAAGGATCCGCCAGTTCCTTCTTAGTGGCCGCCGCCACCACCATAGCATCCACAGAGACGCCCATGAAAAGAAACTGTTTGTCCGAAGGGGCCGTGATAAACCTGGATGGTCTCCTGGGGACAGGTTCCACAGAATCTGGAGCCGCCCACGCCTTCCGAGCCACTACCTGCATAAGTGGGTCGAAAGGTGGAGACACCCAGGAGGTGGAGGGTCGGGATCCAAAAGCCTCCAGGTATACCGACTCATCCTCGGAGGGATCAATGGATGGCCAATTCCCCCTCTGTTTGAGGAGCTCATGGATGTCTGAAAAGGAGACATCCTCAGAGGGGGATCGTGGGGAACCCTCCGACTCATCTAAGTCGGTATCAGATGTAGTAGACTCAGGGGAGTCTGTGTGTTTCCTCTTACACGTCCTCTTCCGAGGGGGTTCACCTGCCGGATCAGGAGAAACTTCGGAAGAGGAGGAAATTCCCAATGGGGAAACCTGGGGCGATGGATCCCTAGGCCTGAGAGCAAGAGGCTGGCAAGAGGTGTCTACAGGCACCGAAGAGGGAGGAGCTAGAGGGATGGACCGTTGACCTGGCTCAGTGACCAGGACACTCCTCATCACCTCAAAGGCTCCCCTCCCCGGGAGGCCAGAATATCCCCGATCCGAGGATACAGGAATTCCCGGCTCCACTGAGAGGGAAGGCTCCGAGGCTGATGTCGGTGCCGAGCTTACCAAAGCCAAAGCCCCAAGAGGGAGAGTGGGGTCGGACAAGGGTCAGATGCCACTAGCCCCCTCGGAGCCGACAAGGGAAACCCGACGACCGGATCCCTCCAAGGAAGGCATCAAGGAGGAGATCGGAGCCGAGGACGACGGAGCCGAAGGAAGTATCGGCTCCGGCGCCGAAACAGTCGCTGTCCCGAGAAGCTCCGGCTCCGAACTCTGGTGTGGAGTCGGAGGAGGAAGTTCAAGGGGTGAAACAATAGCCGAAGTCTGCTGAGACAGGCTATGGAGCATTTGGGCCAGTGCCTGCGACTTCAACAGCCTGCTTACCACCCTCTCTAAATCGTGGTCAGACAGCCTGGAAGATCTTGAAGATCGGCTCCGATGGCTCCGCTCCGACAAAAGAGGAGACCCCGGAGCCGAGTGGATACTCTGCAACGAAGGGGACTGAGATCTCTTTCGGGACGAAGTCATCGGAGCCGAAGTCCCCTGAATTCCAGATGGAGCCGAAGGTTTCTCGGCTCCGATGCTGGATAAGGTGTCGGCTCCAGCCGGAGCCGACAAGGCCACAGTAGACCGGGTGTCGGAACCAGTCGGTGCCGAACCCACTACTTTTGAAGCAGATAGATCGGTTCCAGCCGGAGCTGATCTCGGCTCCAACAGAGCCGGAGCCACCGGAGGAGGCTTGGATACTGAAGCCTGAGCCTTCGGTGGCTTAGAAGGTTTCCCAGACCCTGTTTTAGAGGGAGAACCTTCTGGCTTAAGTAAGCCATGGAGGATTAGCTTATTCCTCCGTTCCTGCAGGACTCAATGGCTAAAAGAGTGACACAAAGCACAGGAGTCCTGCAGGTGCAAAGGCCCCAGGCAGTAAACACAAGAAGTGTGACCGTCTGTCAGAGACATTTTCTGACAGCACGAGTCACACTTCTTGAAGCCTGAGACCTTGCCTTCCTTAGACATTATCCTAGGAGGAAGTCACACACAAACCCCAACAAACACACACACAATTAATCCCCTAACACACAACACACAGGTAGGGATTAACCAATGGGGTTTAGGCCTAACTAAACTTTTATACTAAAGGAAATAAAAAGTTTTGAAATATAAGGGAATAGGGTGGGCTGTAACACACTACAGACTATAAAAATGGAAACAAGGGGGAAATAAAACCCTAACTAAGCTTTTTCTCTTTTGACAAGAAAATTACTTACCTCAGCTGGCAAAGGAGACCTCTTTCGCTAAGCGGCAAACGAGATCAGAGGTAGTTCCGCCTTGCATCATGGGATATAGGGTTGCCTCGAGCTGGTAAAAGGAGTTCTCAAGCTAAAGCAAGTGCCGAGTTGGAGCCGAGGATCGGCTCCGAACCCATCCAGCAAGAATGAAGGCGAGATTGACAACTTAACATTTAAAGTTATGTACTCACCTTAACTATGTATCTGTCTTGTCCATTTTCATTCTTTCTCAATGTATGGGTACCAGATCCAACTTCGCTGCATACATTCAAATTTGGATCCAACTCTCAAGATCCTCCCTCTACCCATAATGCTCCACTTAGCCCAGAATAACTCAGATCAAGTTTGCTGCCTTATATATCCTATTACAAAAGAGGAAGAAGAAAAGAACAACAAAGGGTGGAGCTCAAACCTAGAACAAAAGTTTCCACAGTATCTGCAAGGTTACTCCAAAAACAGAAGAGAGGGGGAAGGAGGGTGAGGAGTTGAGGAAGAATGAAAATGGACAACACAGAAGCATAGCTATGGTGAGTACATAACTTTAATACCAGATACTGTCCTTTTCATTCTTCCTCAATGTATGGGACAAAATCCCTAGCTATAGGAATCTTGGGTGGCCCACATGGAAAGATATTCCTGAGAACTGATGAACCAAAGGCAGCTCTGCTTCTAGATGTCAAATCTATGTTGTAAATGAGGAATAAGCATTAGACCAAGTAGCTGCTTTGCAAATGTCATCAATGGAAGTTCTAGACCAAAAAGCAGAAGAACTTGCCATGGATCTAGTAGAATGTGCTCTAGGGAAGTGTTGACAGGAAGAGGCCTTGTTGAGTATATACAAAGGAGATGCAATTAGTAATCCATTTGGCCAGGGTAACTTTAGAAATTGGTGAACCCAATTTGTTCTGTGAGACAGAAACAGCTGTTCTGATTTCCTAAAATCTTTTGTCTTGTGTAAATAAAAATGTAGCTGTCTCTCTACATGTAAAAGATGTAGCATGTACTCTCTCTTATTTGAAAAATTAGGAAAGAAGACAGGAAGATTAACTGCTTGATTGATATTTGATTTAGCAGCTACTTTTGGTAAGAAGGATGGATTGGTTCATATGGTAACTCTGTATTTGTGAAAAACATAAGGGGATTTTGAAGATATTGCCTGGAGTTCAGAAATTCATCTTGCAGATATGATAACTACGAAGAATCCTGTCTTCCCGGTTATAAATTTTAAATTAGACTTCACTGATAGTTCAAAGGGTTGTTGGGTCAACCCCTGAAGCATGACTGTTAAATACCAAGGAGGTGAAGGATCTTTCACTGGAGATCTGAATAGGAAGGTGCCTTTAAGAAATGCCTTGCACAATTTGGAAGAAGCTAAAGAGGAAGCTTTTTTCTCCTGAGTAAAAATTAGATATGGCTGCTAATTGTACTTTGATTGTAGGAAAAACTAGCACCTTCTTGAAAAACAGATGCCAATAATTCTGAACGAAGGTACAGAAGTGGTGAATGGGTCAATTTCTCTCTGAAGATCCCATACTAAAAATCTTTTCCATTTACTCTTGTAGATCTTTCTTGCAGAACTGGGGAGGAAAACCTGGGCTGTCTAGCTATCAATGGAAATGGAGAAACCATGTGGTTAGTTTGAGGCCTGGAATATTAGGATGCTTCATCCCAGATGGATGCAAAAGAAGATCTGGGTTCCAGAATCCATGGTAGATATTGAAGATGAGACCAAAGGAAGGGGAACCACACTTGGCAAGGCCAACAGTGGGTAATGAGGATAACCGAGCTCTTCAAATGATTGGCTATCTGTAAGAATTTTGGGATCAGAGGTTACTGGGGATAAGTATAAAGCAGACCGGAGGGCCAGACAAGGAGAAGAGCATCTCTCAGTGACTCCCCCTGTGGGAGGATTAAGGCAAAGAGCCTGCTGCATTTGTTGTGGGGAGTTCAAGAGATTGCAGCAAGGGTGGCCCCACCAACAGAAAATCCTCTCTGACACTAATTGATTGATAGAGCACTAGTGACACATTAGAATAGACTTGTTGAGTTTGTCTGCTAGTACGTTGATTTCCCCACTTGTTATACTAAAGTGGTTGGAGATGATCACCCACTGCCACACTCTCATAGCCTCTCAACAAAGGGGATAAGATTGGGTTCCCCCTGTTTTTTGATACACCAAACCACAGACATTTTATCAGTTTGTATCTCAATGGTGCCCAGAGGAAGAACATCTTGAAAGACTTGCAATGCTAGTATGACCGCTCTCATTTCTAGGAAACTGATATGCAAATTGGTCTCTTAAGGGGACCACATGCCTTTGAATGTCTGCCGCAATAAATTCATCCCCTCACACCCAAATTGGGAGGTGTCCATAGTCATCATGGGTACTGGAGGGGACAGAATAAAAGGGCGGCCTGAGTAAACTTTGTCTGATTGAATCCACCAACTAATGATCTTTGCAGACTCAAGTGAGTTTGACTGAAAAGGACAATGGATGATGCAGATTAGACCACTAAACAGCTAGAGTCCACTGGAGAAGACATATATAAAAACACGCCAATGGAACTAAGGTTATGGCTGCCGCCATCAAACCTAGAGCCTGAAGGACAAGTTTGGCTGGAGCAGAAGACTAAACAAGAATTTGCTGTACCTAAATCTTGATTGTGTCTACACAATGTGTAGGAAGGGACGTTATCTGACTTACTGTGTTCAGCTGGGCCCTTTGAAATGCAAGATCAGTACAGGTTGCAGATGAGATATGGATGTGTTGACTGAGATGTCTAGTCGTTGACAAAGTTGGAGCAAACAGTCCCTGGAATGTTCTAAGAAATGCCTGATTGGGATGTTGAAGAGCCAGTCATCTAGATATGGAAACAATGGGAATCCCAGCAATCTCAGATGAGCTGCTACTACTGCCATATACTTGGTAAATACCCTGGGGGCTGTGGTGAGACTAAAGGGTAGGGCTCTGAAATGACAGTGACTGGATCCCAGCCGGAAGCGCAGATATCTTTGGTACAGTCTGTTCAGTTTGGTATGATATATATATATATATATATATATATATATATATATATATATATATACATATATATATATATATATACACATATATATATATATATATGGATCACCTTTAAAACCTCGAAACCGCGTTTGCCCGACACACTAATGACCGAAACGAAAAGACTGAAAACATAAAACGCCGACAACGCAAAACACCGAAAACCATTACACCAACACACTACACGTAAACAACACAGTACACTACATAACATATGCACTATCCCTAACCCAAACCCTAACCCTAAGGTCCGACACTACCGCACACTTACCCTACCTGCACCCTAACCCTAACTCACTTAACCCACCCCTAACCCACAGTCCCTCACCATCGCACACACACCCTACCTGCACCCTAACCCTAACTCACTTAACCCACCCCTAACCCACAGTCCCTCACCATCGCACACACCCTACCTGCACCCTAACCCTAACTCACTTAACCCACCCCTAACCCACAGTCCCTCACCATCGCACACACACCCTACCTGCACCCTAACCCTAACTCACTTAACCCACCCCTAACCCACAGTCCCTCACTATCGCACACTTACCTGTCCGCTCCCTAACACTAAATCCCTCACTCGATCGCACTTACCGAGTCCGTCGGGTTCTCACCTTTTCGGTCATCTGCGTTTTCGGTATTCTCGTCCCGTCGGATTCCGTTTCGGGCAAACGCGAGTTCGAGATTTTAAAGGTGACCCATATATATATATATACATATATATATATATATATATATATATACATATATATACATATATACATATATATATATATATATATATATATATATACATATATATATATATATATATACATATATACATATATATATATATATATATATATATATATATATATATATATATATATATATATATATATATATATATATATATATACATATATACATATATATATATGTATATATATATATATATATATATATATATATATATATATATATGTGTGTGTGTCCTGAAGATCAACTGAGCACATTCAATCATCCTTGCCCAAAAAAGGAGAATGGTCTGAACTGTGACCATTCAGAACTTTGACTTTTTCAAAAATTGGTTCAGGTCCCTGTCTTTTTTGGCACTAAAAATAAACTTGAGTAAGTCCTGAATCCTCTTTGGTCTGGTGGAACCTCCTGAATGACTCTTTTGTCTAGCAGCTTTTGAATCTCTTGAGCTGCAGCTTCTCTCTGACTGGGTAGGACATCAGGAAGCTTTCTTCTTTTGGTTGGGGGAATCTGGAAAAAAGGTATGAAATAGCCTCTGGAGTACTCAAGAATCCTTTGTTACTGAAGCCCAGATGTCTTGGTGCAAAGACAAGCACCCCTCCTTGACTGTCTCTAGAGGTAGGCACTTGGGAAAATCCTTCAGGAATGCTGAAAGGGTCTGAAATACTGGAAACTCTGTGTGAAGATAGGTGAAGGCTGCCAGTCTAGCCAGATAGAATTTTGTAGATAATTCTGTCATTTGTAAATATTAATGTACGCCACAGGCTTGTACTCTTAAATGTGAAAAGACTGTATTGGATGTTGTATTGAAAAAATGCAACAAAAGTGCACTCTGCTGTAAGAAAGCTGATAAGTCAAGCATTGTGAAATTCTTTGATCTAAAACTCGGAGCCGAGATGCCTAGAGGGAGGCATTCTGCCTACTGTTTTGAGGCCAGAGTTAATGGCTAGAATTTACATGTATAATTTCTTTTATTGCTCTGGTGTCCTGACCAGCTGCAAGATCAAAAAGGCTATTAACCTCTGAGCTTCTGTTAGCCTAGGAACCAGAAAGAAATGATATATTCTCAAATGAATCAGTGGTACTGTGTTATTAATTTAAGGAGGGGAAGAATGAGGGCATTGAGCGTTTGTCTTGAGAACATCCAACTCACCAACTCTACCTGTGTTCTATATGTAAGTTTATTTTAGAAAAAGACGTTATGTACTCACCATAACGTTCCATGTGAGATGTTCATCTCGCCTTCATTCTTTACTGATGGGTTTGGAGCCGATCCTCAGCTCTGATTTGGCCAACTGCAAAAGCTCAATGTCTTCAACCAGCTCGAGGCCAACTCCCTATCCCATGATGCACCCTGATCTTCCCTCAGATCTTGTTTGCTGCGTGACTACTTTGCAGTATAAATATGCCACTCAGAGAGCTGGATAAGAGACAAAGCACTCTATATGGACCTCAAGTAGACTGGATGGGGGTTGGAGGGTGGGACATAAGAATGAAGGTGAGATGAACAACTCACATGGAACCTTATGGTGAGTACATAAATTCTTTATGTGAAGCTGTCCTATCTCGCCATTCATTCTTTCTGTTGCAAGGGGACATTTTGTGAATTATAAATTAAGGAAATGCAATCTGATAGCCACCTTGACAAGGTTATTTTTGTCACTGAGGCACCCTTCTTTGACTCTGAAAAGGAAAAGAATAGTTGATCCGTTGACCTGAATTGTTTCGTTCTGTCTAGATAAAAATCGTAGTTGTCTATGAACATCAAGTTTGTGCAGCATGTGTTCCATCCTATTTGTGCACTGGGGAAAGAAAACTGGCAACTCAATAGACTGGTTAAGACTTGCCTCTGAACAAACCTTTGATAAAATGGATGGATTAGTTCTGAGTGAAACTCTGTCCTTATGGAAAATCAGATAAAGAGGTTTGATGGTTAGAACTTGCAGCAACACAAATCTGCTGAGCAGAAGTAATGGCCATCAGAAAAATAGTCTTCCATGAAAGGAATTTCAAAGAACAGGGCGAGGCTGGTTCGAAAGGAGGTAGTATGATTCTGGATAGAACAAAATTTAGATTCCATGGCATGACTGGAGCTCTGATTGGTGGCCTCAAATGAATGGCACCTTTAAGAAAGGCTTTAGAAAGTTGATGCGACATGACATTAGAGCCTTGGAAACCAAAATGAAAGATTGATATCATTGCTAATTGAACTCTGATTGTAGCTGCAGCTGCTCCTTCATTGAAAAGTTTAGTTAGGAATTTCAGTATAGATGGGATCGGATGAAGAGCCCCCAATGAATGGATCAACAGATCTGGAACTGGGTCTAGGATCCAGGGCTCTTCCAAAAGATGAGGCTGGAGGAAGGGAAAGCAAATTTGCCGAGGGCGGTAAGGGGCTTTTAGTATCATGGTCCTTCCCAGTAGTTTTGCTTTCTGTAATACCTTGGGAATCAGAGGAAAGGGGGGAAATGCATAAAGGAGACCCAGGGGCCATATGTGCACCTGTGCATCCTTTAGGGCTTCCCCTGGCTAGGGAATTAGGGCAAAGTAGCTACTGCATTTTGTGTTTGTTGGGGTTGCAAAAAGATTGCAGCAAGGCTGGCCTCACCTGCGGAAAATCCTTTCTGCCACTTGTTTCCTTAGGGACCACTTATGAGGCAGTAAGACTGCCCTGCTCAGCTTGTCTGCTATCACACTGGATTTCCCCAGCATGTGCATTGCTAACAGAAAGTGCTGGGGGGAGATTGCCCACTGCCATACTCTCATGGCTTCTCGGCACAGGGGCTAAAATTTGGTTCCTCCTTGTTTGTTGATGTAACAGACCACTGACATGTTGTCCGTCTGAATTGCAATTGTTCCCAGAGGTAGAGAGTCTTGAAAGGACTGCTAGAAGTACTGCTCTCATCTCCAGGACATTTATATGCAGATGAGACTCATGTTTCTTCCACGTGCCTTGGGCTTTTCTTCCATGAAAATGCCCTCCCCACTCAATCAAGGAAGCGTCCATGGTCACCGTGGCTATCGGATTGGGTAGAACGAATGGCCATCCCTGAGATACATGTTGAGACGTCAGCCACCATTGAAGATCCTTCTTGCACGCATTCATTATGACAATTTGATGTGACATTGGAAGGTTCTGAAAGGACCATTGAGAGAATAGGAGCCATTGCAGAATTTGCATATGCATTCGTGTGAGGGCAATGGCAATGATTGCTGCTGCCATCGATCCTACCAATTGGAGTACCATTGAGACTGGGGCTTTTTTTCTCAGAAGCAGGTCTGATACTTGTTCTCATAAGAGAGAAATTCTTTCTGGAGACAGACTTAATGTCATAGAAGCTGTGTTTAGTTTTGCTCCTATGAAGACGGTATGTTGCGATGGCGATAAGGCAGATTTTTCTGAGTTGATGGTAATCCCAAATTGATTGTATAGGTGTAAGGTTGTGTCCCTCACATGAATGAGTTGATCCTTGGTGGTGGCAGTGAGGAGCCAGTCATCTAGATATGGAAACACCTGGAATCCCAACCATCGCATGTGAGCGGTTACTACTGCCATACATTTGGTGAACACTCTCGGGGCTGTAGTAAGACCAAAGGGCAGAGTGTGGAATTGATAATGGCTAGCTCCCAGCCGGAAGCGTAGATGACCCCTGGATGGGAGCTAGCCATTATCAATTCCACACTCTGCCTTTTGGTCTTACTACAGCCCAAAGGGCAGAGTGTGGAATTGATAATGGCTAGCTCCCAGCCGGAAGCGTAGATGACCCCTGGATGGTCTGTCCATCTTTATGTGGTAGTAGGCATCCTGAAGATCTATAGAGCACATCCAATTGTCTTCCCCCAGAAAGGGAAGTATTGACTGAAGCATGACCATCCAGAACTTCATCTTTTTCACTGACTTGTTTAGTCTGCTTAGGTCCAGAATATGTCTCCAGGCCCCTGTTTTCTTTGGAACTAAAAATAACCTTAAGTAAGTTGCGGATCCTCTTTGGTCTGCTGAGACTGGCTGGATGACTCTTTTGTCCAACAACCTTTCGACCGCTAAGGCTGCTAGGTCCCTGTGACTTGGTGGAACATCTGGGATTTTCTTTACTAGAGGGGGTAGGGTGACAAAGGGAATAGAGTATCCCCTGGATATTATGCTTTGTACCCAGCTGTCTTTTGTTATTTTTAGCCAGGTGCCTAGGTACAAACATAGGTTGTCCCCCGACTGCCTCCAGAGATGGACAGTCGGGCCTCCTCTCAGGGGCAGTGATAGGGCTTGCCAAAGAACTGCTCTCTGTCTCCATGGTTCTGTGGACCCACTCTGCCGCATGGATGGCATCTTCCATTATTACCCCCTCCTCTGCCTCTAGAGGGGGTGTCACCATGAGTGTTTTGGAAAGATCCGAGACTTCTGGAACCATATCTTTCCACCTCCCCTCTTTTTGGGGTAAGGTCTGTTTGGGGTAGAAAAATGTACACCGATGGCAGTCAAGGTCTTTCTGTCTTTCTCACTCCTGGTAAGAGTTTCCTTAACCTTAGGTCCGAAAAGGGATGAACCGTTAAAGGAGGTTAATGAAGGAAGATTTAAAGGGTTCTGCAAAGGAACATAAGCGCATCCAGGAATGTCTCCTAAGAGCGATTCCTGTACCCACTGCCCTGCTCATACCATCAGCTGCATAAGACAACAGACGCATGGAAGAGTTCACTATCGAATTAAGAGTGGAGAGCTGGGAAGTTACTTTCTCCGAAACACCCGCAGCTACTGAACCCTGTAGGGTATCTCCTAGCACATTCAGGAGATCCCTTTGCAATCTAGTAAAATGTGTGAAGTAGTTCAGCGATTGAAGAACAAAGGCTGCTGAACTGAACATACTCTTCCCATATCTGTCCATAATCCTAGATTCCCTATTAGGAGGATGAACAGAAGAAGAAGAAGAAGAAGTCTCTGATAATTCCTTCTTGGTGGCTGCCACCACCACCATAGCATCAGCCAGTACTCTTTTGGTAAGGTAAAGTCTGTCATGTGGGCTGGTAATAAATTTGTTAGGCCTCCTAGGGACAGGCTCTGTGGTGTCTGGGGACTCCCATGCCCTTCGAGTGAGTAATTCCAGCAATTCATCGAAGGGTAGAGACACCCCAAGAGGTGGAGGGTTGAGATCCGAAAGCCTTCAGGAGAACTGACTCATCATCAGAAGGGTTAAGGGATATCCAGTCACCCTCTGTTTAAGAATCTCTAAGATATCTGCAAAGGAGATATCTTCTGAAGGGGACCCTTCTGACTCATCTAAGTCAGTATCCGAAGTGACTGACTCCTGTGGGGAGTCCAAATGCTTCCTCTTGCAGAGTCTCTTCCTAGGCACTTCTTCAGTGAGGGCTTCTGGAGAGGTCTCAGAAGAACATGGCTCACCCAATGGAGCTTCCTGAGGCTCAGGATCTCTATGCTTCAAAGGAGCGTGTGATGAAGAGGCAGACACTGGTGCTTTCAGGGAGGCTTGAACTTTTGAAGTGGTTGTCGGGGCAGACAAAACCCTCCTCATAGCTTCGAAGGCCCTTCGGTCCCGATGAGAAGAATCCCTCGGATCCGAAGATCCGATACAAGCCGTCTGTGCTGATACAGAGGGCTCCGAGCCAGAGGTCAGGCCCAAGTTCACCCAAGCCGAGGCCCCGAGAAGTAAAGTCAGCACGGACAAGTCGGTCTGACTATCCTCCCCAAACCCGATCGGTGAATGTTGGCCCCGAGATTCCTCAGTCAGCGCCGAAGGTATCTGGGCAGTTGGGGCCGAAAAACCTATAGAAGGTGTCAGACCCAAAGGGTCCACAATCATCACTCTCCGGCTCCGAAACATCCATGCAAGTTGGAGAAGGAACAGGAGATGTAGGAGGAACTAAGATCGGCTCCAAAGCCCCCTGGGTCGGTGCTGATAACATTTTTGCTAGTGCCGGTATCTGTAGGAGCTTCTTCACCACACAGTCCACATCCAGATCAAACAGTCTATTTGAGGCTCGTGAGGAATGTGATGAGGCCACAGATTGTAGTATAGGAGACTTTAAGGTTGGAGATACCGGCTTCAATGTCGGGGACCGGCACCAAACCATAACGACAGTTGGTTCCGACATCTGTGGAACCAATGTCAATGCTTTACTGGAAGCTGACTTTGATGTAGATGGAAATTTTGATGGCTCCATCTTCTTGAGTGTTTGTCTGGCTTATACAAGGATTCCTGAAAAGATGACTTAAGCAGACCTTTATCCATCAACTTTCTCTTCCTCTCATGCAATACTCTTGAGCTGAAGGAGTGGCATATAGAGCAGCTTTCCTGCAGGTGAAACTCACCCAAGTAGTAAACACATTCAATATGTCCATCTGTTATGGACATCTTTTGCCCACATCTAGGGCACTTCTTGAAGCCAGAATTGGCTTTCTCTTTTTCCTGGTGTGACATCTTCCACAAGCACTTCACACAACAACTATTCAAGCCTTGTAATAAAAGGGCTTAGACTAATCAAAAAACACAGAAATTAATTAAAAGCCCTGTGTAAAAAGAAGGGCTACAATTGCACTCTAACACACCACACTAACACTAATAAGAAATAGAAGCCTAATGGCCTAAAAATACAGCCACTACTTTACTAAATAGGAAGAAAATGTAAGTATATGCCCTGTAAAAAAGAAAGGGCTAAACACACACTCTAATAGAGAAGAACCTCTGTGCCCTATGAAAAACTATGGGCTATTATTATTAAACACACTAATTATGCTAGAATATCTATGCTCTATGAAAGAGCTAACACACACTTTAACTAAGAGAAAGAAGAATTAAAGGGCCTAAAAGAAAAATGCGACCATTAATTCCTCTTAAACACACTAACTATGCTATTTTAAGAGAGATAGGGAGAATAGAAGGCCTAACCACAAAAAAATGGACTTAAAGACTAAATATCTAATCCAAATATAACTATAAGCACAAGCCTACACACTCTAACTACTATTAATGCTAATTTACTAAATTTTTGCCAAAAACTAAAGCTATAATATTGAAAGAAGAAAAGTTATTCACTGGCCAGAGCTGGTGAACATTTGATCAAGTTGCAGTGGCAAACGAGATGTAAGGGAAGATCAGGGTGCATCGTGGGATAGGGAGTTGGCCTTGAACTGGTTGAAGACCTTGAGCTTTTGCAGTTGGCCAAGTCGGAGCAGAGGATCGGCTCCGAACCCATCAGTAAAGAATGAACGGTGAGATTGGACAAGTTCACATCTGTGTTTTCTCTTTGCTAGGAACTAGGAAGATTAGATTTTTTTTTTCTGTATTGATGTCAGAATTTTTCTACTGTATTATTTTAAGTATTTCTCTGTGATCTCTGAACTCTTGATTTGCACTGTGTAGTAAGAAGTATTGTCTTTTGTTTTTATTATGTATTCTTAAATATTTTAAACCTTTCAACTGTGGGTGTTTTGTGTAGAGATAATTTATTCTCTAGAGTACATTGCATGTATATAGTGATACTGGCCAAGCCACTCCAATAAGCCTTGCCTGTTCAGTTGCACTTACCATTTGGATAATAGTATTGCACAGTATAATTGTACACCCTTTCATAAGGGCCCGTTATCAGCTGATAAATATTAACTGGTGGTGTTAGGTGGTACTACCGTATAGTCTGAGTAAAAGGGGCACAGCTGGAGAACCCATGCCAGCCGTCCCCAGGAGAGTCTGTGTGGTTGTATATAACTGTAATCTTAAAGAGTGTGCGTGTCAGCTACTTGGGCAGGGACATGAAGCAGTGGTTGGACAGAGAGGGTGCTGGAGGTTTTAGGTTGCCCACTTGGCGGAGATCTCGGCCCTATAGCTGTGCCAGTGGGGAGTCTTATTGGGGACCTGGAGAGAAAGGGAGAAACCAACCCCAGAATGACTGTGATCTCTGTGTACTCTTAAGGGAAATTGTACTTTACTGTGTGTGTATTTATTATCCTTTCCCTATATGGATGCCCCTCACTGGTGTTAGTGGTGAGGATTGAGGCTCCTTGTTTGTTGGGCCAGTGCACGGGCATCACACCCTGGTTTTGCAGCCAGGATGGTGTCTTCCATGTGAACTCCCCCTATGCATCTGGGGGAGTTATCCCTGCATGAATTCTGGAAAGGTCCCTGGGATTTATGGAACCACATTTTACCTCCTCTTTGATTCTGGAAAAATGATCATTGAGGGGTAGAAATGCAAATCCCTAAAGCAGACAGGGCTTTTCCATCCTGTTCAATCCAGGAAAGCATTTCTTTCACAGAAGGGCCATACAGAGACATTCCATCAAAGGGAACATTGATGAAAGTCTTAAAAGGCTCTGCAAAGTCACATAACTGCATCCAGGTATATTTCAACAGCTATGCCTGAACCAGCATCCCATAAGGTACCTTCTGCAGCATGGAATACTAACCTCATGGATGCATTTGAAATGGGCAAAACAGTGGCCAGCTGTGAAGAGAACGTCTTGTAGTCTTCTATAGACATGGAGTCTGACAGGGATTTGGAGAATTCCTTGGACAAATCCCTCTGTAATTTCATGAAGTGTGCTAAATAATTCAGGGACCTCAAGGCAAAGGTTGCTTAAGCAAATATGTGCTTTCCAAACCTGGACTTTCTGTTAGAGAGATCGATAGAGGAGCTCTGCTCTGCTAGTTTATTTTCATGGCTGTTGCCACAATCATGGCATCAACAGGGGCTTTTTTGCTCCAATGAGGTCTGTCTTCAGTGGTGCCAACATTTTGTCTGGACATTAGAGAAGTAGGCTAATGGGACAGAAAATTGAAGAAAAACTTGACTAACACTAGAAGGAGGACTAAAAGCAGAAGTTAAGAAGTGTTTACAAAGTAGTTATTATTCACAAGTGAGTAGACAATATCAAGTTTAGCTCTTTCAGCAGGATCTACTTCTGTGCGAGATGGTGCCAAACGAGATCTGAGGAATTCTGGGCTGAGTGGGGTATTATGGGTAGAGGGAGGAACTTGAAAGTCAGATCCAAAGTCTAGTGAATGCAGCTGAGTCGGATCTCATAACCAGTGACCATACATTGAGTATGAATGAAAAGGACAACATCAGATATTATATTGCACAGGATCATGTCTATTTACCACGCAAATAAATAGAATACCCACACAGTAATGAAAGCAGAATCCGGTACAATAAAAGGCTGCCCAAAATTCAGGCAGTACTTGCAAGATAAGAATCCAAGCAGTAGGTCTGGTGTAAACGTTTTAATGTCCAAGATTAAAAACAATCCAACACGACTGAAAACAATAAAACAAAAAGTATTTTCATGTATCAAATGTTTAAATGTTTAGCGCTTTCATCCCCCCCAACTGGAGAATTCTTCAGAACAAAATAAAAATAAATCAAGCTCCATTTTATACAAAGCATATTAATTCTATTAACTCATTAACCAATTAAATGTGGAGAACTACATAAGCATACAAATGAAACTTAAAACAAACTGTTTGCTTTCATGGTATTTCTGCATGATACTGCTGCATGTACAAACAATCCTTCTCTCATTTTTATTTTTATTTTTTCAAGTTTCAATAACAGAAAGATGCTTCAAGACGTGCATAATGTTAAGAAAAAATACATGATGTTAGGAAAAAATAAGCTAAGGAAAAGGTCTACAATATAGTTATTTCTAATTTAATTCTAATTTACTTTGGGAGGGTGAATGCACAAAGTCCGTAAAATGTGTTTACATTTCAAGTATATGTAATATGTATACACACACAAAAAATACTTATTTGGTACTTGCTTGTGTTTAAAATATAGTAAATACATAAATAAGTAAATTATTAAGTAAAGGTGTGTATATATATTTCACTCTCTCTGTATTTTCTCTCTCAATTTGTGTGCGCGTGTGTATATATGTGCGCACCCACCCCAACCCAGCATTACTTAAGTTAAAATTCCAAATAAATAAATAAATAACCATGGCTTAGTTGATCATTAAAGTGCTATGCAACTACTATAAATACTAGAAAGTATATATAATTGGGAGTGTTTGATATATAAATACATAGGTAAATAAATAATAATTGTTAATTAATGATTAAACAAGTGAATAAAAGTGAATACACAATATATGTTAAAATTTCAAATGACAATAAATAACTATTGTTAATTAATATAAATATAAATATAAATACATTTGTAAATATAAATATTTTGCTATATAATATAAAATAATAAATATAAATATAGATGTGTATTGTATGTTGTAAAATGTAAGGTGTAAAATTAATTGTTCACAGTTTATAAAAACATTGCTATGACTTAATTAAATACAGTTAAACTGTAACACATATGTTTTCCTTCCTGTTATTATCCACTCTTTTTTATTTTTGGATCTGTAGCTAGGATCTTGAGTGCTGGTGTAATAGAGATATGGTCATTTAATCCTTTTCCACAGCTTGCATCCAGCCGTAATTGCCATATCATTTCTCTATATTCAATTTTAGTTTCCCAGTCACCTCCTCTTTCAGGGTATTGCACCACCTCTAATACCCAAAATTTGAAGTCGGCCCTTTCACACCTGATAGCATGTCTGTATAATGCATTATTCTCATTGTGTCTATTAATATCTCGAATGTGCTCATATATCCTATTTCTCAACAACCTCTCAGTTTTTCCTACATAGAAACTCTCACAAGCCATGCAAATCACCAGATATATTATTCCTTTTGTGTAACAACTGCTGTAGTTTCTAGCTACTAGCCTCTGAGGAATACTTGCAATTTTAACCTCTTTCTTGTTGTAGATGTAGTAACATTGTGCACATCTACCACATTTGTGGGTTCCATGTTTCCTACTGGTACCCTCAACTAGTAGTTCCTTTCTTTCCAAAATGTTTTTGATGTTAAAATTCCTCCTAAAACTAAACCTCAATTTGTTTTTAAATGCATCTGTTTTGATTGCTATGTTTCTAAACATGTCCCAAATCTCATGTATTCCCCTGTGTAACCAATTGGTACCGTAAAAATAGGTAGTAATCAGATAGGGTGTTAGTTTTACTTCTCTCTCACTTCCCTCCTCACTACTCACTGCACCGCTACTTCCGTTTTCTCTTTCCACATGTTCACTACTAAGAAGTGGCTTGTATTTTGTCCCCCTTCCCGTTACCACATATTGTGTGACAGAATTGATTAATTTAGTAGGATACCCCCTTTCCACAAAGAGGTTTTCCAAATGAAGTATTTCACTCAAAAATTCCACCTCATCAGATATCATTCTGGCCATTTTTATCATCTGCCCTTTAACTATATTACTTTTGAGTTGTACAGGGTGGTCACTTTGGTAATGTAGATATGAATTCGAAAAATATTCCTTTCTATAAATGTTTGACTTGTAGCGCTTATTTATCCAATCCTTTGTAAGTTTTATATCCAGGAAATGCGCTTCATCCATCTCCACCGCATGGGTGAAACTCAAAAACGAGGTTGTACCATTTATATAACTAATAAATTCATCAATTTTTTCTTTAGATCCTTCCCAAAAAATAAATATATCGTCCAAGAACCTAACATATTTCACAATGTATTGACTGAATTCTGTTTTAAAAACGTATTCTCTCTCCCAATATAACATTATAATGTTTGCATATACAGGTGCGCATGCTGAACCCATGGCCACTCCTTCTTTTTGGTGATAATAATCTCCTTAAAAATAGATGAAGTTGTATTTTAGCACTAACTCCATACTTTCTAGTACATTCCTGAAATCAGATGGAGTAAGCCAGTCCATCTCCCCCAATACTTTCTCAAACCATTCTAATCCTGTTTCTTGTGGTATAACTGTGAACAGTTCTTTAACGTCAATTGTAATAAAAAACATTTTGTCTTTAAAAACTATTTCACTTGTTTTACTTAAAAAATCCCAAGAATCTTTTAAAATGTGCTTCCATCTGATATAAATTTCCTTAGTCATAGCATCCACATATATTGCCATGGGTTGTGTCTTTGATCCCTGTGATGCAACAATAGGCCTCTCCGGTTGGGGGAGATGAAAGCGCTAAACATTTAAACATTTGATACATGGAAATACTTTTTGTTTTATTGTTTTCAGTCGTGTTGGATTGTTTTTAATCTTGGACATTAAAACTTTTACACCAGACCTACTGCTTGGATTCTTATCTTGCAAGTACTGCCTGAATTTTGGACAGCCTTTTATTGTACTGGATTCTGCTTATCATGTCTATTTAATTGAAAACCTTGGGATTCATTCAATAACTATATCACATCATACATCAGTAAAACTACAATAACGATGGAGGGCAGTTATGTAAACATTAGAAATTAGTGCTTTATTACTGACAATTTAAAACAGGAATTTTATGAATGGCAAGTGGAAATGATTCAAGAGGTTATTACAGAAGAAATTATTTCAGAAAAGACAGCTAGTGAGTGGGATAAAATGAAATTGAGGTTAAAGTCATGGAATAAATAAGAAAAATGTATGGGAAAAAAGAAGCAGGAATTATTTCAGAGGTGTTAAAATGGTTAAACTATCACAGAAGGGGAATCATTCAGAACAAGGGGAGGAGAAGCAACTGCAGAGTCTTAAAAGCAAAATAAGAGAGTATTTGAATAACATGTATGAGTTTAGAAAGGCGGCTGTTAAGCAACTATTTTTGAGAGCAACTCTAGAGTGCAACAACTTTTAGCACATTTTCTGAAACAGAATGTTGAAAGGCTTGTATACAAACCTTTGGATCCTGTGAGAAAATAACCAATAATCCTATATTGGTATCAGAGATATATTGAACATATCATAAAAAATTCTATAAAGCACAGAAATGGGGAACCAAGAAAAGTCACACGTGGAAATATTTATGGAAGAGCTAATTGTGCCAAGATTGGCAGAAGATGAGACTCAACAATTAATAGCTAAGATAGGATGAGACAAGATAAAAAAGGTGATGCATAATCAAGAAGGTACAATATATCAGATGCTTAGCAAACATAATTACAATTGACATAGATGAAGAGGGAGACATTATATTAAATTCATAGAAATGCATAGAAAATAAATGGATTTTGTGAAAACAATACATGCAGAATAATGTTCAGGAGGAGGAGCACAGTTTAAGGGAAGGCAGGAATTGATCAATTTATCCAATGTTAGATTGAATGTCAACTGTTATAAAGAAATATTAGGTGCAGTATATAATGCATATAGAGGACAAAAAAGTTAGCATGGTTTATTTTCATTTCTATTAATGTATTCTTGTCTATGTCTTAAGTGATAAGCTGTTAAAAAAACGCTGTTAAAAAAAACACATGGGAAGTACCAGCATCTTGGAAGAATGTTGCAGTGGCTATATTACCCAACTAGGGTAATATAGCCATTGTAACTTTGGCTATATTACCTCAACATGGTAAAAACCCTTCAGATCTAGCTTCATAAAGACCCATTCAATTTAAAACCATGAATATAAAGTCTTTATTTACACAATTTGTTAACTGGGGTAGAGCATGGATCCCATTGACCCAATTTCTGTCTCAGCCCAGAATGTGAACACAGATCAAGTGGAGAAAAATAAAAATAAACAATGCAATAAAAAAAGCATACTAAAATCAAAGGAATAGTTAATATACAATACAAAAAATGGTTTAATAAGTAGTCAGCAGAAACCATTATGTACAATATTTAGACCAGTTAGTAAAACAACATGCTAGGAGTTAGAGAAGAGATGCTATAGTGAAAATGATATGCAGCGTATGTCAGAGATTAGGAAAGCTAGGTTATGCGACCTGAAGCAGAACATTTACAAGCAGCTATGAAGAAAAAGTTATGTACTTACCATAACTTTCCATCCGTGTTGTCCATTTTTCATTCTTCCTCAACTGCCGGGTTTGAATCTGATGCTGAGATCTGACTCGGCAAATACTTAAGCTCATGGTCACCAAAAAACTCTCGAGCCTCTCCTTTACCCATAGGGAACCAACCCCTAACATACCTCAGGTCTTGTTTGCTGGTTTACATTAAGTAGGAAGTCCTAATATGATAATCCTGACAGCAGAAAGCCAAACCTGGAGCTCAACATAAGGGACAGTGGTGTCCTTACAAACTCTCATTCTTCAGAAGTAAATGGTGAAAAAGGTTGGGGGTTGGTGGGTGGGGAATTGAAAAATAATGAAAAAGGGCAACACAGATGGAACATTATGGTAAGTACATAACTTTTTTACCTGATGTCCCCAGCTACCTAAAATCCTGGGCAGACTCAAAGGAAAGATATTCCTGAGCACAGCTGAGCCAAAGTCTGCTCTTCCCCTTGAGACCAGATCCAATTTGTAATGAGTAATAAAGGTATTAGATTGGTCCAAGTTGCAGCTGCAAATACTTCATCCATGGAAGCCATAGATAGAAACACAAAAGAAGTTGCCATGGACCTAGCTGAATTGGCTCTTACGGGTTTTGGTAAGGATAGACCCAACTTGTTGTAGACAAATGAGATGCAATCCATCAGCCAGATAAATTACCTTTGCAACTGATTTGCCCAACTTAGAATCTACAAAGGACACAAATACTTGATTTGCTTTTCTAATTTATTTTGCTCTATGTATGTAAAAATGTAATTGTGAATGTCTAATAAATGCAACATATATTCATCTTTGTTTGCAAATTTAGGAAAGAGGACTGGCAGAATAATGGACTGGTTGATATTGGATTCTGACAACACCTTATGAAAGAAAGAAGGGTTGGTACGTAATGTTGAAAATCAAGTAGAGAGGTTTGGAGGACAATGCTTGAAGTTTTGAAATTCTTCTAGCAGAGGTAATGGCCACTAGAAAGACAGTTTTCCAGGTCAGGAATTTAAGATCACATTTTGCTGCTGTTTTAAATGGTTAATGAATTAAAGTCTGTAGTATCAAATTTAAATCCCATAGTGGAGTAGGGTCTTTATAGGGAGGTCTCAGAAGGTGAGTGCCTCTCATAAAGGCTTTACAAAGCTTAGATGAAGCCAAGGAAGAATTCTCAAATCCAACATGAAAGTTAATAGCAATCTAGCTAGCTCCTTCATTAAAAATCATTGTCAAAAATTCAAGGACACACTGTACAAGGGACTGAGAAGAGGTCGATATGTTTCTGATCAAAAAACAAACCTTTTCCATTTACTTCAGTAGAGTTTTTTTATAGAAACCTTATGGAATGATAAAAGTATATATTGGACAGGGGAAGAGAGCATTGGTTGTCTGGCTATTAAAGACATTGGAGAAACCATGCTGTTAGCTTCAAGTTTGAGATATCCAGGTGACTCATGCCTGTTGGATGAGACAAGAGGTCTGGAATCGGATCCAGAATCCAAGATGGGCAAAGTAGATGAGGCCAAAGGAAGGGGAACCAAATATGCAGAGACCAGTAAGGTGCAATGAAGATGGCGTTGCTCTTCAACCAGGCAACTTTCTGCAGAAATTTGGTAATTAGAGGAGTTGGAGATAGGCATGATGGAGACGGGGGGGGGGGGGCAATCATAGAGCAGAGAGTCTCTTGGTGATTCCCCCAGTGGAGGGATCAGAGCAAAGAAGCTGCTGCACTTGCTGTTTAGGGGAGATGCAAAAAGATCCAAGCAAGGCTGGCCCCACTGGCGAACAATCATTTCTGTCACTTCCACGTTGAGAAACAACTCGTGAGGTAGTAGTATGGACCTGCTCAATTTGTGTGCAATCATACTGGATTTCCCTGGAATGTGTATGTCTGCAATCATACTGGATTTCCTTGGAATGTGTATTGCTATCAGAAAGCTGTTGGAAGAGATCACCCATTGCCATACTCTGAGGGCTTCTATACACAAAGTGTAAGATCTGACTGGTTCCCCCTTGTTTGCTGATGTACCAAACTACTGACATATTGTCCATCTGAATCGCAATTGTCCCAAAAGGGAGAGAGTCTTGGAAGGCCTGCAATACTCGGAGAACTGCTCTCCTTTCTATGCCTCCTCGGATGACCAAGTGTCTTGGACTGCTTTCCCCAGGAAGTGCCCCGACACCCAATCTGAGAAGACTCTGTGGTCACTATAGCCTTGGGTTGAGGGAGAATGAAAGGACGGCCTTGTGGAACCTGATATGATCAACTCCACCACCAAAGATATTTTTTGCATGCTTGAATGATTCAGATTTGGGCTGACGTGTTGATAAACAATAGAATTTTGTGTTGCTAAAATCCACTGAAGAATTCTCATGTAAAATCTTGCTAGAGGAACTAGGACTATAGCCACCAGCATTGATCCCAAAGCTTGTAGATTCAATCTGGCTGAGAATGTAGTACTGCAAATTATTTTCCTGACCTGAAATCTGATAGTTTGTACTCTTAAGACAGGAAAAGATCCTGTCACTGAAACTGTGTTGAAAATTGCTCCTATGAATTAGTGTTTGAAAAGGTTTTAACTGAGATTTGTTGTAATTTATGGTTATCCTTAGATGGAAGCAAGTCTGGAGTACCTGATATTGTTCTCTTATCAGTAAGTGCCTGGTCAGGGCAGTAATGAGCCAGTTGTCTAAGTATGGAAACATTCAGAATTCTTGCAGTCTGAAGTGAGCTGCTACCACTGCTATGCATTTGGTGAACACCCGGGGGGGGGGACTACAGTGAGGCCAAAGGGCAGTGCTCTGAACTGGTAATGACTGGCTCCCAGCCAGAAGCACAGATACCTTTTGGACTATCTGTTCATTTTTATGTGATAGTGCGCATCCTGAAGGGCTCTCGAGCACATCCAGTCATCCTTGCACAAAAAGGGCAGAATGGACTGAACTGTGACCATGTGAAACTTTGTATGTCAAATTGATTTGTTCAAGTTACTAAGATCTAATTGGTCTCCAGTCCCCTGTTTGCTTTGGCACGAAAAAGAATCTTGAGTAAGCTCCAGATTCCATTTGGTCTGGTAGGACCTCTTGGATGACAACTCTTTTTCTAGCAGCTTTCGTATCTCTGCTGTTGCAGCTTTCCATTGACTGGGTAGAACATCAGGAAATAAGGTAGTGGAAGGGAAAAGAGAATTATATAATCTCTGGAAATAATCCTCTGCATCCACATATCTAGTGATGTCTATCCAGGATCTCCGGTGCAGGGATAAACCCCCAATTGCCTCCTTTCAGGAGCACTGGAAGGGTCTGTCAGAGAAAGAATCAATAGACCCTTGGTTGTGCTGGCCACCTCTGGCACATGGGCAGCATCTTCCATTTGAGTTCCCCCCTATGCTCATGAGGGTACCATCTCTGTATGGATCTTGGAAAGGAGCTTGGGACTTCTGAACCACATTTTTGTCCCCCCCCCAATGAGTCCTAAAAAATGTCCTTTGAGGGGTCAAAAATGTACTCCTACTGCACAGAGGGTCTTTCCATCCTCCTTACACCTGCAGAGTGTGTCCTTAACTTCAGGGCCAAATAGCAAACTGCTGTCAAAGGCTGCACTGACGAACAAGGACTTGAAGGGCTCCACAAAATCACACATGTGCATCCAGGCATGCCTCCTAATAGAAATATCTAAACCTGCCACTCTTGAGGCACCTTTAGCTGCATGCGATATAAGCCTCATGGATGAGTTAGAAATGGATTGCAGGGTAGTGAGTTGTGAGGCCACAGAAGTAGTGTTCCCAGAAAGGGATTTTGATATTTTTTTTATCAAGTCCCTTTGAAATCTCATAAAGTGTGCCAGGTAGTTCAACAACTTGACAGCAAAAGACTGTGAAGCATACACATGCTTCCCAAATCTGTCCAATGCCCTAGACTCCCTGTTAGGTGGATGTACAGAGGAACTCTGTTCAGCAAGTTCCTTCCTTGTGGCTGCTGCCATGACCATGGCATCTATGGACACTCCCTTGCTCCATTATTTCCTTCCTACATGAGGTGCCAGAATCTGATCAGATCTCTTGGGGATGGGCTCAACTGTATCAGGCTCCTTCTGCACCCACCTAGAGATCATGTCAATGAGATCATCGGTGGGTGGAGCAACCCAGGAGGAAGACCAGCCCCAAAAGCCTCCAGGAATACAGATTCCTCTGTTAAAGGGTTGTTGGACTACCAACTGCTTGTCTGCTTAAGGATCTCAAGGATGTTTCCAAGAAAGACATCCTTGGGTGGTGATCTTGGGAACTTTCCTCTTCATTGTATTCAGTATCCTTTGTGATCAACTCCTGGGGGGAATCTAAGTGCCTCCTTTAACATTTCCTCTTCCTAGTGGCTTCCTTGGAGTGGTGCTCTGGAGAAGTATTAGAAAAGACTGAAATAACCTGGAAATTTTGGGCTGGCTGACACTGTGGCATAGAATGAAGGAACTCATGGCACAAAGACACACAGGAACCAGAGGGAAGATCCGAGGGGGTAGGATCCATTCAAACATTGTGCTGGAGCAGAGAACACTCTTTTCAATACCTCAAAGGCAGAACACTCCAAAGAGAAGGAAGACAATGGAACTGAGAAGCCAGGGTTATGGCCCATTGGTTCCCCCTGTCCTAAATGCAATCTACCTGAGGTGGAAGTTGGAACTGAGCTGTCCAATGCCAAGGCTCCAAGGGGAAGAGATGTTTCCAAACACTTTGGAGTTGACAGTGCCTCGGACCAGAGAGACATCAGGCTCAAAAGATATTGGAGCCAGTGCACTCAGAGATACCTTCAGATTTGAAGATAAGAATACCTTCAGATCCAAATCAGATGGACCCAGGGGCTTCAAAACAATCAGTTGGATCAGAGAAGTAGCTAAAGTTGGTGGCTTGGTAGAAAGATGTACTTCCTGACCCAAAGGGGTATGAGCCAGGAGAACTCCCATCTGTATTGCGCCAAGAGGAATTTCCTCATCATTCTGTCCATTACAGCTTCGGTCAAATCTCCAGATTATTTCAGTCTTTTCTAATACTTCTTCAGAGCAACCCTCTAAGAAAGTCACTAGGAAGAGGAAATGTTAAAGGAGGCACTTATGTAGATTCCCCCCAGGATTCAATCACAAAGGATACTGAATACAATGAAGAGGAAAGTCCCCCAAGATCAACACCCAAGGATGTCTTCTTTGGAGACGGGGTGGGAGGCTGGTGTAATGGTTAAGGTGCTGACCTTAGAAACACAAGGTGCAGGGTTTGCTTCTCACATGGGGTTGTTGGCTAGGCTTAAAAGCTGATTTGGTGTAGTGGTACATTACTCTGACTCTAGTGCACAGGGTACTAGGTTCGGGACTTGGCAGTGATATCTTTGGCTTGTTTAAGCTCTGCAGATCCAGAATTGGTGTCCTGCTAACTGCAAGAGCAAGAAGGAAAATGAGATACTCTAAGTGCCTCCATTTGGGTTGGGAGGGTGGCTTAATGGCTAAGGTGTTTGCCTTACAAACGCAAGGTGCAGGGCTTGAGTCTCACAAGGGATAATTGGCTAGGCTTAAAATGGCTCACAAGGGCAGTTAGCTTAGTACTAAACTATGAACCTATGAACTATAAGAACAAGAGGAAGCTAATGATGGGGACTTAGAAGGTTGGCATTCCGAAAAGGGAGAAGGTACTCTGGAAGGTACCGGATGCATCTTGGTGAGTATCTGATTCTGGGTAACAGTCTCAGATCCAAGAGGGTTTTGTCAGATCAGATGCCAGTAGAACTGCAGAAGCCTTCAGATCCAATTTAAGTTTTTTTCAGCGGTTTCAAGGAGGATGGAGTCAAGGATCCTAAAGGTTTAGGAGACTTAATGGAAGGCTCATTTGATTTAGATTTGGGGGATTAGGCCCCAACAATAGCTTCTGAGAAAGAAGCAGGAAGTAATCCTTTCAAAATAAGCTTATTTTTTTCTATCTGCAATGGCATATGGATTAAAGGTTTTGCAAATAGCACAATCAACTTGAAGGTGGTCCAGGCCCAAAGAATACATATAAGGTGCGAGTGTCGGACAAGGGCAACTTGTGCCCACACTTTTGGAACTTTTTAAAACCTGAAGGGCCTTTTTCTGACATCCTGAAACACTATAACAAATGAAAAATGAATAAGAATAAGTAAAGTCACTTTTTTTTAATCAAGGAAGAGAGAGAGAGAGATCAACGATGATATTAAGAATTACACAGAAGTGGAAAAAGACAAAAAGAACTGACAATACGAACTATGGTATGAAAAATCTACACAGTGTAATAAAAGGGAAAAAATAACTAGTAAGAAAAATTGAAAAGGAAATTTTAAAACATTTATTGTTTTAATAAATTGCTTGAGAGCTCAAGATGACCATGTCTAATCGCAAAAGCAGCAAACAAGATCTGAGATATGTAAGGGGTTGGTGCACTATGCGTATGGGAGAAGCTTGAGAGTTTTTTGGTGGCCATGAACTAAACTAATGGCAGAGTTCGATCCACACCCAATAGTTGAGGAAAGAATGAAAACTGACATCAGCTTGTTCTTTAAGTTGTGTCCAAAAGTAGGAATAGTTAGAGAGTTCTTTTAAGATTTGAAGGATGATCCATCCAGAGGCTGGGTGCAGTGGTAGAAAGTGAGTGGTTAGAGCACTGAAGCCTGGTTTTAGATGCTTGTAAGAAAGACCCTGAGTGGCTAGAAGACCTGAGATTATATGACAGAGGATAAGTATGCTAGAGGAAGGAGAAGGGCAGTGGCTTTCAAGGAGTGGTTAGAGCACTTTAATTAATACCAGCTAAGAGAAAGGTATGGATCAATGTGGTTTTCTGAAGTAAAGACAAACATTTGACAAATGATGATACAGAGTGAAGTACGGTACAACAACACATTGCTAATAGTGGTGGTCTTGATGCAGAAAAAGATTTGATGCAGTCAGCTAGAATTTTAAGAGAAGTACATTGGTATCATTTATCATTTGTGTTCCCAGATAGAATAATGAGGAAGATATATGTAAGGTACTTCCAGGATGGCCGTACACTTGTCAACAACTTAATTTCAGGTCTCCTAGTGTGAAAACAGGCAGTGGGAAAAGGGAACCAGTGAAATTCTCTTTCTGGGAAAATTCAACCTGGCTGGAAAATAGAAGAAGCTTTAATTAGCTATTCAAATGAACTGATGAATTGATACTACTGTAAAAACTCAGAGAACAAAATAAAAAAAAGGCTTTCTCAGAATGAGGCCTCTCAAGAACAGCTGTTTCAAAACATAGTAGTTAGAAGTCAGGATGTGCAGAGAAAACCCGAGTTTCTCTGCTGTATAAGAGAAACTGGCAGGAACAGGCTATATTACTTTTATGGAAGCACAAATAAACAACCAGACTGGTTTTCCACAGTAAGAGTTGGCAACTAAATGGGCACATCATGTGTATGCACAGAACCTGGCCACGAGAAAGCAGCCAAGATCTATATTACTAATAATGCACAAAATTAGGAGGGAAAAGTATTGAAAACTGGAGACAGCCGAACACTTATGGAAAATTATTATTTACTATACACCAGGCAGAAGAAGAGCAAATTTATCCCAGCAATCACGGATACTGAGAGGAAGGTGTGAGATTCACATTGCTGTATCCAGCTGTGTTTAGATAATTTTTTTCCAGGAGGATCAAAGACAAGTTTTTGATATAGAATGAGCTAAGGAGGAAATAAAGTTCATTAAACTAACAGTGATCCAGCAAGCAGAAGGGGATACTGCTTCTCATTCTTCTGACAATAAAGTTCATAAACAGACTTTGCTAGTGAAACCTTTCTCAATGTTCCAAAGGAAAATGCTTGAGACACAGAAAAAAGCAACGGAATTGACTAGAACCATCAGGAGTACCTTGGACTTTAATCAGAGTCTAGTGCTGGGTGTTGGAGATGATCAGGAAGACCAGCAACACTGAAACTAGTGAATGTTAGTTTCTAAACCATTAATCACATCTGCAAAATAGTGTTTTACAAAAAAAAGTGGATTTGAAAAGCCTGGGCTTTTGTTGACTTTGCTAAATTTGTGGGTGGACTGTAAAGCATATACTCCACATTATATCATTAATGTTTAGAAATACACTAAATGGGAAAAAGTAAATAAATTAAAAAAAAAAAGTTATGTACTCGCAATAACAAAACATCTGTGTTATCCATTTTCATTCTTCCTCAACTGATGGTTTTCAGATCTGGAAGAAGTATCCAAGTCAAATCCTCGGGTCCAACTCTTGAACTCTTTCCTTTACCCATAATGTCCCACCAGCCTAACATACCTCAGATAGAGTTTGCTGCTCCCAGCAAACCATGGATAATACCTTAAGGAAATTAAAAAGGTATAGATTAAAAGTACAGAACTTGTGCTCAAACAAGAAACAGTGGTTCCCAAGTATTATCCCTTAGGTTTCTTCAGGAGCAAAGTGAATGGTGTTAGGAGGGTGGGAAGTTGAGGAAGAATGAAAATGGACAACACAGATGTGGTATGGTGAGTACATAACTTTTTTATTCGGTGATGTCATTTTCATAAATTCCTCAAATGATAGGACGTAGTCTCCAGCTAGCTGAACCTTGGGTGGCCCTCATGGAAGGATATTTCAGAGTACTTCAGAGTAAAAGGCATCTCTGTTCCTAGAAATCAAATTCAGTTTGTAATGAGCAACTTAGGTATGCACACTGGACCAAGTGCCAGCTTCACAAATATCATATATAGTGGTCCCTGACCAAAAATATAAGGATAAAACCATAGAAGTTATGGAATGAGCTCTAAGGGGCTTAGCAAGGACTACACTCTTTTGCTATAGGCAAAATAAACGCACTTAGTTAACTATTTGGCCAGAGTAACTTGAGAAACTGCCATGCCCAGTCTGTTTAGTGAGAAGGATACAAACAACTGGTCAGTCTTCCTGAAATCTTTAGTCCGATGAAGATAGAACCAAAGTTTGTCTATGCACATCCAAAAGATGGAGCATGTATATCCCTTAGTCGAGAAATTTGGAAAGGAAACTGGGAGTTTAATGTCCTGGTTAGACTCAGAAGCTACCTTAGGCAGAAAGGGCAGGTTGCTCCATAAAGAAACCTTGTCTTTGTAGAAAAAAAGGTAAAGAAGCTTGGAGGAGAGAGCCTGTAGTTCAAATACTCATCTAGCTGATGTAACAGGAACTAGAAAAACAGTTTTCTAAGGCAAAACATTAAGGTCGGTCTTGGCTGAAGGCTCAAAGGAGCCTTGGGTCAGGCCTTGAAGCAGGATAGATAACTCCAAAGGAGGAGTAGGATCGTTTTCTGGAAGCCTAAGCAAGAAAGTGCCCTTGAGAAATGCCTTGCATAATCTAGAAGAAGCTAAGGACAAATTATTTTCACCAAGATAAAAGTCTGAAATGGCAGCCAACTCTACCTTAACAGTAGAAAAACTAGCTCCTTCATTAAAAATTGAAGCTAAAAACTCAAGTACAGCTGGTACAGAGGCCGGAAAAAGGGTCTAAATCTCTTTTAAGGTCCCCAAAAGCAAATATCTTCTATTTACTTCTGAAATCTTCCTAGTACAAGTCTTTTGAGAAGATAATAAAATATGACGGATGGGGAGGAAAGCCTGGGTTGTCTAGCAATCAGTGGAACTGAAGAAAACGTGGTCAATTTTAGGCCTATTATGTCTGGATGAGTTATCCCTGTTGGGTGAGACATGAGGTCTGTATTGGGGTCCAGTATCCAGGGCAGATGTGTATGATGAAACCACAGGAAGACAAAACCATATTTGACAAGGCCAAAGAGTTGCAATGAGGATAACTGTGCTCCTCAACTGGTATGCTTTCTGTGGACATTTGGGGGTTATAGAGGTAACAGGTATTAATCATAGAGGAGACTGGAGGGCCAATCGTGGACAAGAGCATTTCTTGGTGACTTGCCCTTTAGAGGGACCAGGGGAAAGAACTTGCTGCCCTTGCTGTTGAGAGAAGCAAAAAGGGCACAGCATAGCTGGCCCCATCGATGGAAAGTTTTCTCTGCCACGGACATTGAGAGACCACTCCTGAGGCATCAGAATGGACCTGCTTAGTTTGTCTGCAATCACACTGGATTTCCCCAATATGTGTGTTGCTGTGAGAAAGCATCCAGAAGAGATCACCCATTGCCACACTCTCATTGCTTCTCGACATAGCAGATAAGATCTGATTCCTCCTTGTTTGTTAATGTACCAGACTACAGACATATTTTCGGTCTGAATAGCAATTGTCCCAGATGGGAGAATGTCCTGAAAGGCCTGCAATGCTAGAACGGCTCTTTCATTTCCAGGACACTGATATGTGCTTTGGCCTCTTCTGGGGACCATGTACCTTGGAGAATCCTTCTCAAGTAGCACCCCCCACCCCAGTTGGGAGGCATCTGTCATCACCATGGCCATGGGCAGAGGGAGAACAAATGGATGGCTTTGAGAACCACTGTCCGAGTGAAGCCACCAAAGAAGATATTTCTTGCAAAACTGAGTGGTCTTGACTGGGCAAATAAAGTTTGCTGAAGAACAGACCACTGCACAGAGAGAGTCCACTGCAGAATTTGCATATGAAACCTCGATAAAGGAACCACAGTGATAGCTGGTGCCATGGATCCCAAGGCTAGCATGATTAGTCATGCTGGAAGAGAAGGGAGCAAAATCTTTTTCTTGACCTGGGGTGTGTGTGTCTGAACTCTTGTTGGAGGAAGAGGCACTATTGTGATTGACATATCCAGTTGAGCACCTATGAATTCCAGACTTTACGTAGGTTTGAGTTATGATTTGCTGTAATTGACTGTGATGCCTAGGCAAAGAAACAAATGGAGCAAGTAGTCCTTTGCTTGTAGAAGTAGATGCCTGATGGGGGCAATTAGGAGCCAGTTGTTTAGGTATGGAAATAATCTGAATCCTAGCAGTCTCAGGTGACCTGCTACCAGTACCATACATTTGCTGAAAACCCTGGGAGCTGTGGTGAGTGCAAAGAACAGTGCTCTGAATTGGTAATGAGTGGCTCCCAGCCAGAAGTGCAGAAATCTTCTGGAGCATCTGTTAATTTTGATATGATAGTATGTGTCTTGAAGATCTATTGAGCACATCCAATCATCCTTTTTCAGCAAGGCCTAAACAGACTGAACCATCAGGAGCCTTAAAATCTTCACATATTGATTTAACTTCCTGAGATCCAGAATGGGGCTCAATCCCTCTGTCTTATTTGGCAGTAAAAAGAATATTGAATAAGTTCCAAATCCTATCTAGTCTGGGGTGATCTTCTGAATGACTTTTTTTTGAGCAGCATTTCTTTTTCTAAGGCTGCTGCCTCCCCCTGATTGGGTGAAACATTGGGGATTCTTTTTATTTTTGAAGAGGGAGTTTGGAAAAAAAATGGTATGAAATAACCTCATGATATAATTCTCTGCAAACAACACACAGAGCCCCAGCAGGTCAACTGCAATGATCTTTGCTGGTGTATCTGGTACCTCGGCTATTGCCTTCAAAGAATAATTTACACACCACAAGAGCAGTAAATTTATATTAAACAATTACCACATCTGATTGAATTACCCAATCACAGTGTTCCAATTCTTCCCCATGCAATTAAATAATCATTTTCTCCCCTGTGCATTATAACCAAAATGACTTGATATTGAATGCATAAGTGCACAATTTCAAATACAAAAAATACTTCAAAACTTTTTACACATTAAGATTCACTTCCAGATTCATACGATTTGGTTGCATAGTTTTATAATTTATAATAAATCTTGTTTCCATTTGTAATAATTTTTACATAAAATTATTTACTAAACAATTTAGCAGTCTAGCTAACATGCTAAAGAAAAAACTACTAACTGAACCTGCATGTGCTGACTGAAAATGTTGGGCCATGAAACTATCCAAATTACCATTTCTTATGTCCCCCAAATGTTTTAAAACTCGCATTTTCACCATCCTTTTGGTTTGTCCCACATATCACTTTGTGGGTACACAACCACAACCCAAAATGTATATCACTCCACACAAATAACAATCAAAATGATCATCCGCCCCTGTACCTCCTCTCGTTGATACACCTACCATTTGAATTTTTAATTCTTACATAAACTTTACACCTTCCACAAGGATAAGACTCCAAATTACCATTTTCCACTCAGTGCTTCCTCAAATCCAAGATTTCTTTTAAATTCAGAAATCTCCCATAAGAGAAAATCACCCTTTTTGGGAAAACCTTTTCCAAAACATCATCCTGACTAGTGATGGGGCACAAATTATTTACTGCTCTTGTGGTGTGTAAATCATTCCTTGAAGGCAATAGTCAAGATACCAGATACACCAGTAAAGATCACTGCAGTTGACCTGCTGGGGCTCTGTGTGTTGTTTGTTCCTTTTTGTTCACAAAATTTTTGTATTTCCATATAATTCTCTGCACCCAGGAATCTTTTGTAATGGATGTCCAGGCTTTAGGGTGCAGAGAAAAATGCCCGCCAACTGCCTCCACAGAAAAGCAGATGGGCAACCTTTTAGGACCACTGGTAGGGTTTGTCTGAGAATGAATTCCAGAAACCCTGGTTCTACAGGACACCTCTGCCATGAGGGCGAGACTTCCATTAGAGTTTTCCCCAGTGCCTCTGAAAGCACCATCTCCTCATGAGTCTTAGAAAGGAACCAGGGACTTGCAGAACCGCATCTTTCTACCACCTCATTGATTCCAAGAGAAGGGTCTTTGAGGAATAGAAAAATGGATCCCAGAGGCAGACGTCTTTCCATCTTGCTGACTTCTGAAGAGTGTTTCTTTCACCTTTGGGCCAAATAAGGGAGAACTGATGAACGAAGACTTGAAGGGTTCACAGAATCACATAGGCACATCCAGGCATGTCTCCTGATGGCTTTGCCTGAGCCCACCACCTGTGAGGTACCTTCTAAAGTGTGGGATATCAACCTCATGAATGCATTTGATATGGACTGAAAGGTGGCCAGTTGTGAAGAGATTTTATTTTGGTCCTTCACAGACATGAACCTGGAAAGAGATGTGGAAAGGTCTTTTTTCAAATCTCTTTGTAATCTTGTGAAGTGTGACAGATAATTCAAAGACTGCAGAGCAAAGTTCACTGAAGCATAAATGCACTTATCAAACCTGTCTATGGCCCTACAGTCCCAGTTAGGGGGATGGACAGATGAACTCTGCTCTGCAAACTCTTTCTTAGTGGCTGCTGCCACAACCATGGCATATACTGGGAGTCCCTTGCTCCAGTGTATTCTGTTCTTTTGGGGGCAAAGTTGGGGATGGGTTCAACAGTATCCAATTCTTTCCATGCCTGGCAAGAGATAAGATGTATAAGTTCATCAACCAAAGGAGTCACCCAAGATGTAGCCAGGCCAGACCCGAAAGTCTCCAGGAACACCAACCTCCTTGGACAGGGTGTCTAATGAATAATCACCTTTTTGTTTTAGAAGTTCAGATGTGTCTCCAAAGGAGATGTCCTCAGGTGGAGATCTGGGGAACTTTTCCCTTCATCAAAGTTGGTGTCCTCAGTCACAGATTCCTGAGGGAATCTAAGTGTCTCCTTTTACATGTTCTTTTCTGAGAGACCTCATCAGTGGGATGGTCTGGTGAGGTACTGGAAGTGACAGGGGAGACTTGAGAGATTGACTGGAGACTTGAATGGGTCAGCTGTCCCAGTGGAAGTGGAAGAGAAGTACAAGGTTCAGAACTAAGACCCAAAAGTGGTAAAGATATGGGCTACAAGGGAGGCAAGGATTTCCTTTCCCTAGATAAAGTGAAAGCCCTCTCCACAATTTCAAAGGTAGACTGCCCAGGTGAGACCGAAGCTGGCAGCACTAGAGGAGAAGTTCCCTGTGCCAATGACCCCAAAATCTTATCAGGCTCTCCACTCAAGGATGGAGTCAGACAAGAGCTGTCCAGTGATGAAGCAGTGACAGGCAAGAATGGCTCAGATAATTTTAGAGTCGATCCTAGCTCCTGGATCCAGCTTTGATGCTTCAGCTCCAAGAGTCCTCCTCCAAATGGCACAGGACAGCAGACAGAGTGGAAGAGCAACTTGTCTGACTCCAATGAGGACATCCCCAGGGATCTCAGATGCGAGGGCTCCAAAAGTACGAGATGGATTGCAGAAGGAGAAGTTAAGTGAGGATCGATGATGGGCTGAATCACAGCCACAGATGAAGTAACATGGGGGAATAACATGCTTTTTTGTTTTTGAAAACTTGAGTAGTAGGCCAGCCACAACTGCAAATGAGTGTATGCTTTCTGTAACTGAAACTGAGCAAATTGTAGTTGTTGAGTAGTTGAAAACTACGGGATCATCTGCATATTGTGAAAGCTTATCCCCCTTAGCAGTAAAGTAAATATTAAGTGTCCTGTAATAGATGCTTGAATTTGGGTGATCACTGTGGTGCAGTAGTTAGCATTTTTGCCTCACAGTAAGAGGTTCTGCAGTTTGATTCTTGGCTGGGGGCCTTCTATGCGGAGTCTACATGTCCTCCCTGTGGCCTTGTGGGTTCCTCCGGGTGATTCCAGTTTCCTCCTACATTCCAAAGACATGCAAATAGGTGAACTGGACACTTCAGACTGGCCATAGGTGTGGGTGTGTGTGTGAGAGAGAGAGAGAGAGAGAGAGTGTGTGTGTGTGTGTGTGTGTGTGTGTGTGTGTGTGTGTGGGTGTGTGTGTGCATGTGATAGAGAGTGTGTGTGTGTGTGTGTGTGTGTGTGTGTGTGTGTGTGTGTGTGTGTGTGTGTGTGTGTGTGTGTGAGCAACTTGTACGGATGAACTACCAGAGCAGGGCTAGCCACCCGGCAGTGTAAACCTTGGCTTGAGATGATTGTCTCTGCTGAAGTGACACCCTAATCCCATGTACAAAATGAGAAGAAGGGGTTGAGGAAGGATGGCTGGATGGATGATGGGCAGCCTCACAGGTCCAATGAGAAATGGAGATGGAATCACCCCCATCTTGATCTGAGCTCTGAGGAATTTCCTCAATATTCTATCCACTTAGGTCCTCTAGGAGCTTGTCTAAGGCCAAAGAGAAGAGCTAGTAGATGGTGGCCTGGAGTGCTTACTTGCAGACTCCAGTAGAAAGGGATAAGGAAGTTGAGTAGGTATTGGATCCAGTGAGTATTGGGGTGAATGGATCTAAGGAGATTCTGTTCTCGAGCCAGTAGGATCTGTAGGAGTCGGATCCGACTTCTTTGAAATTGTTGATGGTGGTTCTGAGATTGGAGCCGACGTTGGAGATGGATCCATAGACCTTTTCCTGGTATCCTTGCCTTTAGAAGCTGAATCAGGCTTTCCTTTATCAGACCTCTTGGAGGGGGGTTTGAGCCCCAATTGAAACAGAACAAGGAAGAAGGCCCTTCAACACTAATTTATTCCTTCTATTAGTAAGTGGTCTGGTGTTGAAACCAGCATGAGTGAAACAGTCAGAATCCAAGTGAGCAGTGCTCAAGCAAAATATACATTCCCTGTGGGCATCAGAACTGGGAATTGTGAGCCCACAGGAAATGCACTTTTTAAATCCAGTTGGCTTGTCTGCCATAATGAGTAGAGACACTAGTTTGTAGCCACCAAACATATTTGAAAAGATGGTTATTGATTTTATCATTATTAATTTTTATTTTTTTTAACAGGAGATTACCAGAGATGGCATAAAGAAGTACCCTTTAATGGGTAGAAAGGAAAGAGAAAGGAAAGGCAAAGTTACCAAGAATGGTACTCAATTAAATACCAAATATTTGGCAGAAGGAAAAAGAAAAACTGGACAATTAGAATCCATGAACTCCAAAAGTAAAGGAGGGCAGATGCAAAAGCTCAAGGAATAGTCCAAACAGAAACTTAAATGGAGAAAAACTCAATACTTTTGTGGAAATCACCCTATAGCTCGAGAGATAGAGTGGATCCAAGTCTGAAGTTATAAGGCAACAAATGAGATCTGAGGTATGTTGGGTTGAGGGCATTGTGGGTAAAGGGAAGAGCTTAAGAGTTGGATCCAAAATCTGGAAGAGGTGGCCGAGTCAAATCCAAAATCCACAGGTGAGGAATGAATGAAAATGACAACATCAGATTAATACTTAATTCATTAGCACCTATGAGGTATGTAATGTTACATATCTTTAACAGCCTACACACATTGCTGCATTCCAGAACATTTTCTGAAAAAAAAACATTAAAAAATAAGAAACAAATTAAATATTATGTGAACAAAAGCTATTAAAACTGTAGAAACAGCAATGTTAGCAATAAGTATTTTTACAGTAATATTAGTAGTGCATTCAGAGTCTTTCCATAAATACTACAAATTAACACATACAAGCCCAGAATTATAATGTGTTCTAAGTATTCACAAACAAATTGCCATATTTTGGAAACTGTACAATCTAATCATATACTGTTAGAACATTTTTGGCAACTAAGACATATGCTTTCACAAGACATTAAGAAATTCCATAGTGTATGTTTAAGAGATATTTAAAGAAAAATGAAAATGTATGCTTAATTGTATAATTAGCAACATAAACACTCAATATCTCTCCAGATGAGGCACTTACATTGCAAACATCAAAGATAATTTTCTTCATCATCTAATTTTTCACTTGATTCCATGCAATAAAAAGTTATGTCTTACCATAAATTGGCATCTGTGCTATCTTCCTTTATTCATCATCACGATAGGGTCTCAGACCTGATCCTCAGATCTGGCTCAGACATATTTGAGACTTGGATTCGACTCTCAAACTCCTCTCTCATACCCACAATACCTTTCATCCATCCAACTACCTCAGATGGAGTTTGCCAAACCCAGACATGCCACATTCAGACATCAAAGATCGGCAGAAGAGGCTCAGACATAGAACTACAGTCCTGAAATCATCCAGGTTCCTCAAGAAGAAAGGCAGGATGATGGTTGGATGGAAAAGTGAGGATGAATGACGGAAGACAATATAGATGGCAAGTTATGGTAAGGCATAACTTTTCAATCTGATGTTGTCTCTTTCATTCATCCTCATGATAGGGTCACAGTCCCCAGATAAGTGAACCTTCGGTGGCCCTCATGGAAGGATATGCCAGAGAGCCATAAAACCAATGGAGTGATGTTTGTGGAAATAACATCCAATTTGTAATGTGATACAAAAGGTCTGATTATTAGACCATGAAGTTGCTGCACAAATGTCATCAATACAGGTTCTAGCATAGAAAGCCAAGGAAGTAGCCATAGCTTTGGTAGAATTTGCCCTAGGAGGTTTAGGTATCACCAGTCCTTTGAATGAATAAATGAAAGAAATGCAGTCCAAAATACATTTTGCCAATGTAATTTTTTGATACTGCTTATCCAAGTCTATTCAAAGAGAAGACTATAAAAAGCTGATCAGACTTTATGTATTGTTTGGCCCTGTATAGATAAAAACAGAGCTGTCTATGAACATCTAGAAGGTGAAGAACATACTCCCATTTGTTAGAAAAATTGGAAAATAACACTGGTAGCTATATGGACTGTTTGATATTGTTTTCTGTAGTTACTTTAGGCATAAAGGATGGGTTAGTATGTAAGGACACTATCTATATGGAACAAAATGTAAGGAGGCTTAGAAGATAAAGCTTGAATCTCAGAAATCCTCATAGTGGAAGTCACGGCCACCATAGGAGCTGTTTTCCAGGACAGAAATTTCATGTCACAACTAGCTGCAGGTTCAAAGGGGCCCTGTGTCAATGCCTGAAGCACAAGATTAAGGTCCCATGTGGGAGAAGGATCCATAATCGGGGGCATTAATAAGAACACACCCTTCATGAAGGATTTACACAATCTGAACATGAACAAGGAGCATGTCTGACTTGCTGTGTGAAAATTAGAAATAGCGGCTAACTGTAGCTTCATAGTGGAGAAGCTAGTGCCCTCATCGAAAAGGGTACTGAGAAACAGTAGTGTGTCTGAAACAGGTGCTGAGAAGGGATCAATGTTTCTGTTTGTGGCCCAAACAATCATGTTCGCTACTGACTGGTTGAGGGACTACTCATGTAGAATCAGAAGTGATCTGCTGAGTCTGTCTGCTAAAACATTGTTTTTCCCTGGGATATGCACTGCAATTAGAAGATGGCCTGAAGATATCACCCACTCCCACACACTCATGGTCTCCCTGCACAGGGGATAAGAATAGGTTCCTCCTTACTTGTTGATGTACCAGACAACTGACATGTCAGTGTGTACTGCAATAGTCCCCAAAGGGAGAAGATCCTGAAAGGCTTGCAACATTAGGAGGACAGCTCTCATTTCTAGGACACTGATATGCAACTTGGTCTCGAGAGACAACCACGTGCCTTGGACCATCTTCCCACTGTAATGCCCTGCCCCCAAATGAACTGGGAAGCATCCATGGTCACGGTGGCTATCAGGGGATTGTTCACAAACAGTCGTCTGAGAATTGCATTGTCTTACTGAATCCACCAACGGACATGATGCCTGCAGATGGTAGTCAACCAATGCAACGGGACAAGGGATGAGACAGGATGAACCGTTGATTAGCTAGTGTCCACTGTAGAACTTGAATGAAAAATCTGGCTAGGGGACCTAACAGGGTGGCTGCAGACATGGCCCCAGGACCTGCAAGATCAGTCAAGCTGTGAGGCCTTATAGTGCTAACAGCTTTTGTACCTGATTCCTCAGAATGACTACTCGGTGTAGAAGAAGAGAAGTTATCTGATCCCTTCTGCTGAGCTGCGTACCTATGAGCTCTAGATTCTGAACCTGAGTAAAATTGGACTTGTTTGTGTTAATAGTGATGTCCAGGGAGTGGGCTAACTGGAGTAAGTTGTCCCTGGCTTGGATTGGTTGATGCCTTGTGGGAGCAGTTAGGAGCCAATTATCTAAATATGGAAATACCTGGAATCCCTTCAGCCTTAGGTGAGTGGCTACCACTGCCATTCATTTGGTGAATACCCAGGGGGCTGTGATGAGTCCAAAGAGCAGTGCTCTAAACTGGTAGTGATTTGCTCACAGCCAGAACCACAGATATCTCCTGGAGCACCTGTCTGTTTTGATGTGATAGTACACATCCTTAAGATCTACAGAGCACATCCGGTTGTCCTTGTGCAACAGTAGCAGAATGATCTGAACCATAACCATTCAGAACCTCGCCTTTTTTTACGTATTCGTTTAACTTGCTGAGATCCAGAATGGGTCTTTGGTCCCATCTTTTTCAGCACTAAAAAGAAGAAGGAGTAGGCTCTGAATCCTGTCTGTTTAGTTGGGACCTCCTAGATGACTCTTTTTTGCAACAGCTGCTGAATTTTTTGTACTGCCTGTTCCAACTGACTGGGTGTCACGTAGGGAAGATTTTTGGATTTCAGAGGTGGAAGGGAAAAGGGAATATAATAACCTCTGGATATCACACTTCCCACCCAGCGATTTTGAGTCAATTGGATCCAGGCTTCAAGTTGCAAAGTTAATCGTCCCCCGACTCCCTCCAGAGACGGACAGTCGGGTAAGGCTGGTAGGGATTTTGGGGGTGGGGGAGTAACATAAAGCCCTGGCTTTGCAGACTCCCTCTCTGCCTCTGAGGTGGCATCTACCATCAAACCCTCCTCCTCCTCTGCCTCTAGAGAGGGGTTCTACATGCAGGTCCTGGAAAGGCCCTTAGGACTTGCAGAACCACATTTTCTTACCCCCACATTGGTTCCTGGAGAAGGACATCTTGGGGGGCAGAAAACTTGATTCCAATGGCAGAAAGAGTCGTTCCATCTTTCTCGCTGTGGGTAAGAATGCCTTTAACCAATGGCCCACAAAGAGAGGAGCCACTGTAAAGGGCATTAACAAACAATGCCTTAAAAGGGTGAGCAAAATCGCATAGACTCATCCAGGCATGCCTTCTTAGGGAAAGGCCTGAACCAGCTGCTCGTAAGGTGCCCTCCATGGTAAGGGAGATTAACTTCATCAAAGAGTTAGTAATAGACAAAAAACTTGGGAGAAACTTTCTTAAATTCCTCCACAGGCATGGACTCTGAGAGGGAAGCTGACCATTCTTTGATCAGGTCCCTCTGAAGCCAGGTGAAATGAGACAGGTAATTTAATGTCCTCAGCGCGAAAGTTGCTGAGGCATAAATGCACTTTTTTCAATTCTGTCCAATGCTCTAGACTCCTTGTGTGGTGGATGGACATTGACAAATTCCTCTGTCAGCTCTTTCTTGGTGGCCACTGCCACCACAGTATCATTGATTACAGAACCCATACTCCAGTGTTTCCTGTCTGCAGGGGGTACTAAAAACCTATCAAGCCACTTGGGTATGGCTTGAAGGTGTCCAGTTCCTTGTAAAAACACTCAGAATAAATTGCAAGAAAAACACCACAAGGAAAGCTTCCCCACACAGACCACAGAGCATCAAAACTTTATTCTAGTACCTTGGCCTTTTGCCTTCATAGAATAAATCACACATCAAACTTGGTCCAATTTATATACCCAGTGCTCCCATTAAAATTTAATCAAGTAAGTAAAAATCACCCTAATAACCAACATTTTTTTAACCGCAATATCTTTAAACAAAGCATTAAAAACATATTGGAAAAAAGTACATCTTATATGTTTTATCCCAAGAAAAATATTATTTCAGTATACCATAAATACATTCCTATAAAGTTAAATTGGCATCCAAATTAATTCCCTTAGGATATAATGTCCTATAATGTATAATCATTCTTCATTCCAATCTATTTAACTCTTCTTTAAAATTACCACCTCTACTCAAATGTGATCAGGCTAATACAATAAAAAACAAACCATTCCCCAACCCCACTCTACAAGAAGAGGGAGGAAGAAATACAGCCAAAGGCACTTACAAATTTCGAGAAGCTATCTGAAAAGCTAAACCACGATTGAGAGTGCAAAATCTGCGTCTAACTCACAGAAGTGGCAAATGAGATCTAGGGTAGTTGGGTGATTGAAAGGCATTGTGGGTATGAGGGGGGAGCTTGAGAGTCGGATACAAGTCTGTGAAATGTGGCCGAGTTGGATCCGAGGATCAGATCAGAGACCCTATCATGAGGAGAAATGCAGGGGACAACAGATCAATTTTTAAACCACTTATTTTTTGAAGTACATATGGAAATATTGCTTATTTGAATGATTACTAAGAGACAACTAACAATATGTCTGGACACTCACCATGAAGTTTCCTGTCTTCTACTATGGCATGTCACACTATACCCCTCAATGGCATATAGGTCTCTCAGTAATGAAAATATGAAAACATTAATATAAAAATATTAATGTAAGTGGCAGTGATTCATAACAATTTAGTGTAATTTTGTTAATAATGCCTTGCCCCTTCCAAAACAGCCTATTAGCTGGTAAATTACTCAGTTAAAGAAGGCAAATCTTAAAAAAAAAAAAGGGTACGATGCCATAAGGAACTGTGTGTGTAAACTGAACTATACAAAAAGGTACTACATGCTTGAACACACCTCTCAACCTCTTAGAGCAAGAAATCTGGACAAAACCATAAATAATGGGGGACAAAGGCACAAAAATAGGGACACCTTTTAAATATTGCTCTTACTAACTTAAAAAGTTAATAGAGTAACACATTTTGCATTAACATGAATTTTCTGAAGGGTATGAAGTCAAACTCAAATGTCTGTCATTATTTTCTGACTTGAACCGTCAATGACATGCCAGTGATTTGCCATGAAACCACAGTTTTATGAGAAACAAACCAAAAATATGAGCAAGAATCTCGACATTCTGTGAAGATCTGTACAGTTAAGAGGTATGGGCTTAAATGATTTAATACATATTTGCATGCTGCAATGTTTTAGAGCATTCCCCCGGCTTCAAAAAAACACCTATAATCCATATTGCCTCATCTGAAATGTAAGCTGTGCTCATCAGCAGACATTCACTACAACCATGGTCTCAGACAGACATACAGCTTTACTGCAACAAACCCCATATCTACTCAATCACTAAAAATGCTACATCCGCTAACAATTATAGTTATATACTCAACTTAACTCTGCATCTGCACGGTCTGTTTTCATCCTTCCTCAACTGATGGGTCTCAGATCCAACATCAGATCAATCCTTGGCCACATTGCAGCTTGAGCTCCTGTCAATATCCATAATCCCCTTCTCCTTAGCTACCTCAGATCAAGTTTACCCTCTATTCAGCTAGTCACAATATAAGAAAAAATATCAGCTACTGACATCCTCAGAGGCAAAATACAGCTATTACTCTAGGATGAAACAGGAGAAGGAAAGAAAGGAAGCCTTGGAGCTCACATAGCAAGACTGACAGTGAAAATCCCTCAGGACATACTAAGAGCCAGACAAAAGGGAAGGGGTTTGTGGGCAGGAAGTTGAGGAAGGATGAAAACAGATAACACAGATGCAGAGGTATGGTAAGTACATAACTATAATATCAGATGTCTTTTTCATCTGTTCCTCAACTGATGAGACAGAATCCCCACCTAGAGTAATCTTGGGTGGTCCTCAAGGAAGGATATTCTGGAGTACAGCAGAGCCAAAAGCTGCCCTACTTGCAATGAGTTATAAAGGTATGAGCATTGGACCGTGTAGCAGCTGCACAATGTCATCTATAGGCACTCTGGACCAAAAGGGGGATGATGTGACCACAGATCTAGTGCAGCGTGCTTTAGGATGTTTGGATAATGATAAACCTTTACTCTTGTAAATGAAAATGATGCTATCAGTGAGCCATCTGGGTAAGGTTACTTTTGATAATGTTTTGCCCAGCTTAACCTAGGAGAAGGAGACAAACAGTTGTTCTGATTTTCTTTGGCCTTTAGTTCTGTGAATATAAAATCAGAGCTGTCTATGAACATCCAATAAATGAAGCATGTATTCTGTCTTGTTGGAAAAAGGTGGAAAGAAGACTAGTAGGTTAAGTGACTTGTTAGGATTTGCTTTTGACACCACTTTAGGCAGGAAGGAAGAGTTAGTCCAAAGGGGCACTATCCCTCTGAGAAATCAGGTAAGGGGCTAGGAAGAAAGTGCCTGGAGCCTGGGTACCCACCTGGCTGATGTAATGGCTATGGAGAAAAGTGTTTTTCATGACAAATACTTCAATTCTGGCCTGATTGAAAGCTCAAAGGGGGGCTGAGTCAATGCTAAAGGGTAAATGTTAAGGTCCCATGGAGGGATAGGTTTTGATAGGAGGAAGAAGCAGGAAGGTACCCTTAAGAAAGGCTTTACAGAACTTCAAAGAAGTTAAAGAAGAATTGTTTTTGCCTAGGTAAAAAATTGAGATAGCAGCTAGTTGCACCTTAACTATTGAATAACTAGTTCCACTGTTGAAGATGAAGCCAGGACATCAAGAATCATTGGAGTAGGTGTTAAAAGGGTTTAACTGTCTCCGGTGGGCCCAGTTTCCACTTGCTCTTATAACATTTTCCTGGTACAAATGTTCTGGAATGATATAAGAAGGTGATGAATGGGGGAAGAAAACCTGGAGTTTCTAGCCATCACGGGAAGTGGGAAAACCATGTGGTCAGTGTGAGGCTGTCAGCCCAGCTAGCTAGAATGTTGTAAATAATCCTATGTCATTTGTAAATATCAATATCATAGGCTTGTCTTACAAATTTAAGTAAACTGTATGTTACGTGCTGAACTTCAAAAATGTAACCACAGTGCATCTTGCTGAAGAACAGCAGAAATGTATATGGACTATATGTCTATGCAAATGTATGTTTTCATGGCAGAAGTTGGAATGTACAGAGTTAACTTGCAAACTCTGAGAAAATAAGTAAAGAGTTTTATGATGTGCTATGAAGTTAGTTAATACAGGAAAGAGAGGCAGAATGTCTGCAGCTAGAAATTCCTTCTATTTTTGGAAACAGAAATAATTACAGGTTTCAAGGGTAAAAGTATTTAACTGGTTTTATGAGTTCCAGGCAACTTCTGAAAAAATTAGTTTTAACACAGGGGTGTTATATTTTAAGTTCCTGTTAGCCTGGGAACTAAAGGCAGAGATGACAAGAATGATGTAATCTGAGATAATCCAGCAGAAATGTGTAAGAGTAACTTTAAGAACTATCTCAGAGAGCGAGTCAGTGCATTTTGTATCTTGTCTTGGATCTGAACACATCCATCTTCAGCACTTTTCATCTGTATTTGCCTTGCTCTGTAAGTAAAACTTAGATCATAGTAGCTCTCTTAGAGATAGATAGGAAAATAACATCAGTCTAGATGTTTTCTGTATTTATGTGAGACTGTCCTGCATGTTGTTTTTAAATATTTCCTGTGATTCTGAACTCTGTTGTCACTGTATTGAATTATAGAGTATTGTCTTGTTCTTTTATTATTTATTATTAAATATATGTAAACCTTCTAATTGTGGCTAGTTTGTTTAGAGATATTTAAGCTCTTAGTGTACTTGGATATGTATTTGGTGACATTGCATAGGCCACTCCTAAATAGCCTTAGTCTTGGACACACTTACCATTTGGATAATAGTAACATTACACAGTAGAACTGGTCACCCTTTGGAAAGGGCCTTATAGTAACTGATAAAGAGCTGGTTGGTGGCAGTGATAACTACCTTATAGTATGGGCAGAAACATAACTAGTAAACTTGTGCCAGCCTTGGGAGTGTCTGTTTGTATATAAATCAAATACCAAAATGTGTGTGTGTCAGCTACTTGGGCAGGGACACAAAGCACTGGTTGGACAGAGAGGGAGGTTTTGGCTTGACCACTCAGCTGAGATCTTAACCCTATAGCTGTGCCCCAGTCTTACTGGGGATCTGGAGAGAGAGGGAGAAACAAACCCCAGTCTGATTGTGATCTCTGTGTGCTCTTAAGGGAAATTGTACTTTACTGTGTCTGTACTTGTTATCCTCCCAGTGTGCATGTTGCTTACTGGTACTAGTGGTGAGGATGGAGGCTGCCTGATTACCCGGCCAGTGCAGGGGCTTCACATATTAACTAGTGACAGTGGTGAGATAGCCACATCATATATTAATTGATTGATAGTGGTGAGATAGCCACATAACATATTAATTGGCTTGTAGTGGTGTGGTTATTGAATTCCTGTAGCTTGTGTACAGTGATCACTGAAGGTGTTTTTGCATTCTAAATCAGCCACGCAGGGAACATTCAGAGTTCATATCACAATTGTTTTATTACTTTTGTTAGCTTAGTTAGTAAGGGAGAGCAGGCAAGCATGTCAGCAAAGGAGTATGGCAAGCTGATAAGGAGCCACTTGGCTGAGATGTGCCCGGCTAAAGGAGTGATGCATGCCAACCTGACTAAAGCAGACATGACTGCAGCTTTAGTCACAGCTGCAACAGAGAAGAACAACCAGGATGATGAAAACACTGGTCTTGGGGATGTACAACTCTCAGAGAATGGACAGCTCAACTTTTCCACAGAGGACTTAAAAATCCATCTGGAGTTAGAGACCTGAGCTACAGGACAATAATTTGGAAACAGAGGCAGCAGAAAGACTGAGGCATCTAGAGACTGAGGAAAATAAGAAACTGCTATGCCTGGAATCTGAGGAGTAGGAGAGGCAGAGGCAACATGAAAAGGAGATGCTGACTCTTCACCAGAGTCATGGAGGTAACGAGGAAGGAAGTAACTGAACCCCGGAAGCAACAAAGGTCAGTAAATTTCTTCTACAATTTACAGAGTGGGATGATTTTGATAGTTTCATTCATATGTTTGAGAGGGTATGTAAACAATATAATGTCAACCAAGGGCTCTGGGTACAGTTCCTGACCCCATTACTCCATGTTAAAGCTGTAATTATTCTTTCCAAACTGTCTGAGAATGACTGCTTAAATTATAATTTAAAAAAATGTTTGCTAGAATGTTTTAAGTTAGCATCTGAAGCTTACAAGTAAACGTTTTGTGAGCATAGACGCAAGGCAGATGAAAGTGTGTGTGAATATGTTGCTGAACTAAGCACTTATTTTCATAGGTGGATGAGCAGATGTCAGGTCTCCACTTCTGAAGGGCTGGCAGACCTTTTGGTGAGGGAAAAAGCCCTTTGCACTTTGCTTGAGGACATGAGAATCTGGTTAGCTGATAGACAATGCCTTACTACAGATAAGTTGGGGAAGAAGGGAGACCTATATCTAGCACGCAGGGTTTCCCTGCACAGGAAAGGGACACCCAGTGGTGCTCATAAGTCTAAGGGAACCCATGGTGGGCAGCCCAGACTGCCCAAATAAAATCTGCCAGTAGCACGGGAAGCCACTGGTCCAGGTACACGTCCAGGACCTAGGGTTAAATGTTTTACATGCAACCGGAGGGGCCATGTAGCATACAGATGTCCACGGAGGCAAGGTGGGGAATAAAAGGTGGGAAAGTCAGTAAGTGGGAATGACAAAATGCCAACAGTAGGTTCTCTTGAGACAACAAGGGTACCTAACTACCACCCTGCAGATGTCCTGATAGGGAATGATTTTGGTAATGCAGTACCATGTGTTCATGCAGTTACATGCAGTCAGTCTTGGAGACAAGCATGTGGGTCTGGTAGCCTGGGGGAGACCCAGACAGACCACACACTTGCAGCCAGGACCAGTGAGGTGGTTACTTCATGAAGAGAGCTACTCTGTAGCACTGAGACTAAAGGTGAGCCACAGCTGCTTGTGGGTACTGATTTCCCTTGGACAGAGTAACTGCAAGGGCAGAGGTGAGTAGTAGTACCCAGGCTGACAGTGAGGCACCACTGTCAGAGGATACCAGACTTCCCGTGGAAGGGGAGCTGAGAGGGGTTACAAAGACAGAGTTGAGACAGGCTCAGCTCTCGGACCCTAAATTACATGGCCTGAGAGAGGTAGCTAGTGAGGCACCTGATTCTCAAGGGAAGAGGGGATCTGTACACTGGAACAAAGGGTTACTGTACAGAGAGTGGACCCCTGAGGGAGGGCTAGAGTGTGACAGAATACAGCAGGTCCCTTTAAAACCAGCATTACAAAAGAGGCGTGTCTTTTATTAAGATTTTATCATTGTTTTAATGTTTTGATTGGCTCTTTTGAATTTTATGCCATTACCTGCTATGTATTTAAATTTGACTATTAAGAAGTTTTGATTGTCTGAAGAAGGGTATTCCCGAAAGCGCTTACCTGTGGATTTATTTCATTCATTAAACGGAGTTTAACAGCAGTGTCCTGCCTTTCTATTTTTATTGTCTGCCTTCTGTTTGTTTGGAGGACTTTGGCATTGGTACGGTATTTTGCTTTATTAGTGTTCCTTTTTTATTCTGTACCATGCATGCTGTGGCGAATTTGGGGGCTGAACAGCCTAATATTAGAGCTAATGGTGAAAAAGAAGGGTTCGATAGAACTGACAACTTTTTAAGTAGCTCCTTGACTTCTTTGCTACAACAGAATCCGTTGTTAGAACTGGGCTTGACTGTTAATAAAGCAGGACATACCAAAAATAAAGTACCAGTAGCAATGGACAAAAGTTTTGAAGATCTCTGTCGAGATCTCAGCTACAAAATGGGAAGATTACAAAGGCTCACATGGCAGACATACCATCTGGATGCTTGCCAAGCATTTGGGATTGTTCCCAGAGGCATGCGCATATTGTGCATGCCAACTCAGGGGGATCGTTATCCCGAACTTTTAGCACAATGGCAATCTCTTAATATTGAGACAAGCTTTAAATATATGGATATTATAAAGAACTTTTTTGCACCAGAGGTTGTTAATTTACGAAAAGAAATTGAGGAAATACAACTGGTATTAGACAGAGACTACACTGATATTGCCCATCACCGACGTCTTTCTGAGCTTCACTTGTCTTTTAGTGAGACTAATGAGAAATTACGTGAGCAAAAGATAAATAAACTGAAGAGAGATCACTCGGATTTCTCCACAGGGCACATCTTTGTTTGGCCACGTCATCAGAACGCTTCCACCACTGATGTAGTCAGAGCTCGACGACAACAGGGCATGTCCGACATAACCAGGATGGATGCAGCTGCCAGAAAAGCCACGGATAATACGGTGATGACATCGGCGGAGCCCAGCAATACACACAGAGGGCATGTTACACATGCCATAGTCGCCACCAAGAGTGGTGGATTAAATGCTGAATTTTCATCATCGTTGTCGCAAGCAGCGACACCAGGAATCTCTGACATTGAACACTTTCCACCTTTGTTGCAAACGGCAACGTCGGAAACAAATGTTGTTGAAAAAGAAATGCATGGCGTTGAAAAGGGTGATACGGACCATGCAGAGAATAGTAGCAATGCCCTCCTTGGCCCAGAAGGTTTATCCCTGGGAGCACGACCTAAGCAGATGGCAGGTAGGCAAAGTTTTTTACTGACTCTTCCAGCTCCCGTAAAAAAGAAAGGAGCGTGGAAGAGATCCCTAAGCGAGGGAAGGGAACAGGACAAAAGGAGGAGGACTGCTTTTTGACTGATAATACCTGCAATAATAATATTGTTTTTAATCTTTCCACATATGTTTTAAACAGGGATGAACATTATGTACTAAACAAAGGTTTATCTTTTGTACCTGGAAGGGCGGGTATGTTTAATGAAATAGTTTTAGATATTATGCTATTTTGTCGAAATCTAGCGTTAAAAGTTATGTATGAAAACAAAGTAACATCAAATGTGAAACTTCAAAAACCTAGCTGTTTTGTACCTCCTTTTTCTCCTGCTATGTGCTTATTTATTGATAGCTGTGAAAGGGATTTGGAAGAGTATTTTAGGGCAAGTAGCCATAGCAAATATTTTAATTTGACAATTCCACAGCAACAGGCACTACGAGGATTGATTAATAATAAAGAATTGGTGATTAAGGGTGCTGACAAAGGAGGAGCAGTTGTAGTACTTGATACAATATTTTATAAATCTAAGCTACAACAAATGTTGAATGACGACAATGTGTATGTGAAGATTAATCCTATAACTGTAAAATCAATTATTGATAGAGTACATATGAAGCTAGATGATTTGTTAATGAAGTTTATGATTAATGATGATTTATATGCTTTTTTAAAGATTCAAAAACCTGTTACACCTATGTTGAAAGCACTGCCTAAAATACATAAATCTATGGAGGACCCACCCTTACGACCCATTGTCTCAGGGAGAGGGTGGGTCACTGAAAATGCCTCCATATGGTTAGAATGTATGTTAAAACCATTGCTTGATAGGTTACCAAATGTCCTTAAGGACACCAAATGCTTTCTACAGCTGGTTAGAGACGTTAACTTGGAACACCCTAGGGCAGGACTTTTGATGGCTACCCTGGATGTGGAGAGTCTCTTCACTGTTATAAATAATAAATATGGCATAGATGCCGTAGGACAGTTAATGTTAGAGCTAGGTGAAGATCCTTCCAAAATAAGTTTGGTACAAACACTGTTGTCCATAGTATTAGAGAACAATGTGTTCATAGGTGGGGAACAACTTTACAGACAGGCACAGGGGATTGCCATGGGCACCCCCTGTGCCAACACCTATGCTAACTTGGTCCTTTCATTTTGGGAGAGGAATTTTGTATTGAAGAATGCACATTGGTCAAAACATATTATTGTTTATACTCGTTTTGTAGACGATGTTTTTATTTTATGGAGGGGTGACCCACCCTCCATAAAACTTTTTCTTGACTATATACATTCTACCACTACATTTTTAAAGTTTACATTGACATTCTCCAATCATACAATAAGCTTTCTAGATGTAAACTTAATACTGACTGATACAGGTCTTTCCTCAGAATTGCACAGAAAAGAATGTTGGAAGAATAGTTTATTAAACTATGATAGTATGCATCCCCGTTTTTTGTTCTCCAACATTGTTCAGGGGCAAGTATGTAGGACCTCAAGGTTATGTACGGACGAATCAAGTTTTCAGAAGGAAATCTCAGGCCTTAAAATAAACTTTAAAAACAAAGGGTATAATGAGCAATTGGTTAAAAAAGCAGTGAGTAAAGGTGAGATAGAAAGAAAAGATAGGTATAAGCCATGGTTAAGATGCAATAAGAGAGAGATGTGTGTAGGTGAAGATCTAAGAGTTGGCTCTGCAAACCCCAGACTTTATTTTACATATAATAGCAACATCAAAGATATAAAGGATATTATTGGTAAGAATTGGAACATTCTCAGGGGTGATAAAAAACTAAGGGAAATAGTGGGACCAACACCTAATATTGGCTATAGACGTAACAAAAACTTGAAGGATTTATTATGTGGGGAGGTGAATATGCGACCATCTAGACTGAAATGCTTCAATAAACCAGGAAGTACACCCTGTGGAAACTGTAAGGCATGTCCCTATATTAATAGAAATAATAATATTTTCATGCACCCCAATAGTGGCAAGTCCTTTGAGTTTAAAGGTAGGGCGAATTGCAGAACACCTAACATTGTATACCTAGCTGAATGCTCAACATGCACCTCATTTTATGTGGGCATGACTAATGGGATGTTTAAGGTTAGGATATTACAACATCTTTGGTCCATAAGGAATTGTGACATTCACAATGCATTGTATAAACATGTTGAAAATTATCCCACGCATACTTTTACGTTTAGAGCTATAGCGAATGTTGTAGTAGGTGCACGAGGAGGGGATATAAAAGCAATTACTGAGTCCATTGAGTCACGCTGGATCATAGAATTACAGGCACATAGGGAACCTGGTTTAAATGACCAGGTCCCTTTAAAACCAGCATTACAAAAGAGGCGTGTCTTTTATTAAGATTTTATCATTGTTTTAATGTTTTGATTGGCTCTTTTGAATTTTATGCCATTACCTGCTATGTATTTAAATTTGACTATTAAGAAGTTTTGATTGTCTGAAGAAGGGTATTCCCGAAAGCGCTTACCTGTGGATTTATTTCATTCATTAAACGGAGTTTAACAGCAGTGTCCTGCCTTTCTATTTTTATTGTCTGCCTTCTGTTTGTTTGGAGGACTTTGGCATTGGTACGGTATTTTGCTTTATAAGTCTAAGGGAACCCATGGTGGGCAGCCCAGACTGCCCAAATAAAATCTGCCAGTAGCACGGGAAGCCACTGGTCCAGGTACACGTCCAGGACCTAGGGTTAAATGTTTTACATGCAACCGGAGGGGCCATGTAGCATACAGATGTCCATGGAGGCAAGGTGGGGAATAAAAGGTGGGAAAGTCAGTAAGTGGGAATGACAAAATGCCAACAGTAGGTTCTCTTGAGACAACAAGGGTACCTAACTACCACCCTGCAGATGTCCTGATAGGGAATGATTTTGGTAATGCAGTACCATGTGTTCATGCAGTTACATGCAGTCAGTCTTGGAGACAAGCATGTGGGTCTGGTAGCCTGGGGGAGACCCAGACAGACCACACACTTGCAGCCAGGACCAGTGAGGTGGTTACTTCATGAAGAGAGCTACTCTGTAGCACTGAGGCTAAAGGTGAGCCACAGCTGCTTGTGGGTACTGATTTCCCTTGGACAGAGTAACTGCAAGGGCAGAGGTGAGTAGTAGTACCCAGGCTGACAGTGAGGCACCACTGTCAGAGGATACCAGACTTCCCGTGGAAGGGGAGCTGAGAGGGGTTACAAAGACAGAGTTGAGACAGGCTCAGCTCTCGGACCCTAAATTACATGGCCTGAGAGAGGTAGCTAGTGAGGCACCTGATTCTCAAGGGAAGAGGGGATCTGTACACTGGAACAAAGGGTTACTGTACAGAGAGTGGACCCCTGAGGGAGGGCTAGAGTGTGACAGAATACAGCAGTTGGTAGTGCCTAGAGAGCCTACTGTCTGGCACTTCTAAACATAGCCCACGATATTCCTTGTGCAGGTCATATGGGCATAAAACATACAAAGAGACATATTATGCAGAACTTCTATTGGCCTGGGATTTCCAGAGATATAACAGTACTGCAGGACCTGTGAGCAGTGCCAAAAGGTAGGCAAGGCAGGAGATAAGGCGAATACTCTTTTGATGCCTTTGCCTGTGATTGAGGAGCCATTTGAGAGGGTAGCTATAGATATTGTGAGGCCCCTGAGTACCCCAAGTTCCACAGGGAAAAAGTATATTCTAGTGGTAGTAGATTATGGTACCAGATACTCTGAGGCAGTGGCTCTGTCCTCCATCGAGGCAGAAAAGGTGGCAAATGCTGTGTTAGAGATTTTCAGCTAGGTAGGTTTCCCAAAAGAAATACTGACAGAGATGCCAATTTCATGTCAGACCTGCTGGCTTGTCTATGGAAGTACTGTGAGGTGAAGAACCTAAAGATCACCCCCTACCATCCCCAGACTAATGGTCTTGTTGAGAGGTTAAACTCTGCACTCAAGACCATGCTACGGGCATTTGCAGACCAGTTTAAGAGGGACTGGGACAAATATTTGCCCCATCTTTTGTTTGCTTACAGAGAGGTTCCCAGGAATCCACAGGTGTTTCACCCTTTGAGTTGTTGAATGGGCATAGGGTGACGTGACCTCTAGATTTAATTCAAGATAAGTGGGATGGTGAGTGTGAATCCCACAAGGAGTCTGTTGTGGCATATGTTCTAAACCTCAGGACAAGGCGCAGGGAACTCATTGGCTTGGCACAGGAGAACTTGGCAGAGGCCCAATAGCAGAAAAGGGTCTAGTATGACAGGAATGTTTGAGCTAGAGAGTATGACATAGGGCAGCAGGTAATGGTTCTCATTCCTGTTAGATGCAACAACCTGCAGGCAGCTTGGGAGGGGCCCTACAATGTGGTAAGGAAGGTCAGTGATGTTAACTACATGATAGAACTGCTAGGCAGGAAGCAGGGGCACAAATCCTACCATGTTAACTTGATGAAACCTTACCACGATAGGGAGGCCCTTGTGTTGAGTATCTGCAGTGGATTGCAGGAGGAGTCTGAGGGAGATCTGTTGACTGATCATCTCAGTGAGGCTCGGACTGACACCTCAGTGGAAGGGGTAGCAATGTCCTGCCTGCTATCTCCTACCCAGGATCGAGAAATCCGAGCAGTGTTACAGGAGTTTGGGGACATGTTCACTAGGAAACCAAGGTGCACCCACCTGGTGCAGCACCATGTGGATACAGGACCCCAAAGACCTATAAAGCAGACCCCTTACAGGGTGCCTGAGACAGTCAAACAGACTCTAAGGGAGGAGATGCATAAAATGTTGAAACTAGGGGTAATTCAGGAGTCCAGCAGTCCCTAGGCCTCCCCAGTGGTACTGGTACCAAAGAAGGATGGCAGCACCAGGTTCTGTGTGGACTACAAGAAATTAAATAGTCACACGGAGTCAGATGCTTACCCCATGCCTAGGACAGATGAAGCCCTACAGCAGTTGGGTGGGGCTAAGTATCTTAGCACCACTGATCTTACCAAGGATTACTGGCAGGTGCTGTTGACTCCGAATGCTAGAGAGAGGTCAGCCTTTGTAACTCCTTTTGGCTTGTATGAGTTCACAAAGATGCCCTCTGGGATGAAAAATGCCCCAGCAACTTTCCAGAGGCTGACAGATCATATCCTAGCAAGAGCAGGAGATTTTGCCCTTGCTTACTTAGATGACATTGTCATCTACAGCCATTCCTGGCAAGAGCACCTTCGGCATGTCAGGGAGGTGCTGGGCAGACTACAGAGGGCAGGGTTGACCATTAAGCCCAGCAAATGTCAGATGGGTATGGCAGAGATCTCATACCTAGGACAAAGAGTGGGGAGTGGTAAGATCATGCCAGAACCTGCCAAAGTGGAAGTCATTCAGGCACAGCTGCCCTGTTACCAAAAAGCATGTGATGGCATTTTTTAGGGACAGCAGGGTACTACAGAAATCTTGTCCCCAGTTATAGTACCATAGCTGCTCCCCTCACAGACCTGACAAGGAAAAACAGGCCAGATAAGGTAGTGTGGACCCCAGCATGTGAGCAGGCATTCCAGAAGCTTAAAGGAGCTTTGGGAGGACCCCCCCCCCCTGTGTTAGCCAGTCCAGATTACAGCAAATAATTTGTTGTGCAGGGGATGCTTCAAACCACAGGGTGGGGGTTTTACTTAGCCAGATTTCTTCAGAGGGAGAAGGGCACCCAGTGGTTTATCTCAGTCATAGACTCCAACCCAGGGGGGAATGCTATGCAGCTGTAGAAAAGGAATGTCTAGCCATAGTGTGGGCATTGATTTGTGTGTGCTCTTAAAGGAAATTGTACTTTACTGTGTGTGCACTTGTTATCCTCCCAATGTGCACTTCCGTCAATGGTGCTAGTGATTAGCATTGAGGCTCCTTGATTACTGGGCCAGTGCTGGGGCATCACAGTCAGCTTGAGGGATTGAATGTCTTAGTGAGGCAAACCAGAAGAGTGAGACAGAAGGTCCTGAACAGGATCCAAAACCCAGGGAGGGTGAACTAGGTGAGGTCACAGGAAGGGAAACCACACTTGGTGAGGCAAGAATGGGGCACTGAGGATAACCTTACTCTTCCATTGCAATGCTTTCGGAATAAACTTGGGGATGAGAGGAATGGGAGGAAAAGCATACAGTAGTCCGGGAGGGCTACTGTGAACTACAGAGTACCTTGGTGGCTCTCCCTCTAGTGGAATCAGGGCAAAGTACCTACTGCACTTGTCACTGAGGGAAGAAGCAAAAATGTTGCAGAACAATGGACCCCACTGGCGAAATATCATTTCCGCCACTAACTGATTGAGACACCACTCATGAGGGAGTAAGATGGACCTGCACAGTTTGTCAGCCAGCACTTTTTTCCCCCTGGAATAAGCATTGCCAAGAGAAAGCATCCAGAAGAGATCACCCATTGTAAAACTTTCATTGCCTCCCAACACAGGGGACAGGATCAAGTTCCCCCATTTGTTAATATAACAGACCACTGACATGTTGTTCATCTGAATAGCAAACATTCCCAGACGGATAGCATCTTGAAAAGCCTGCAACACCAAATGGACTGCTCTCATTTCTAGGATACTGATGTTAAGACTGGCCTCTGTCTTGGGCCACATGCCTTGGAATGTTTTTCCCAAGTAATGCCCAATCTACCCTAGTTGGGTGGCATCTGTTGTCACTGTGGCCTTGGGTGAGAGGGTGGCACAGAGATACTACTACTACCATTACTGAGTGAATCCGCCAGGCTATGTGATGCTTGCAAAAGTTTGTGATGTGAATGGACGTTGTTAGTGGATGGTGCCTTATTGCTCACTGTATGGCTAGAGTCCATGCAGAACCCAAAACAACTGAAACTAATAAAATATATAAAATATATTAAAACGCAACAGGCTCCAGATACACACAAAATAAAGTTTAATAAACTCATTGTAGAACCAACATGTGAAAGCAAGCCAAGGGTGCCAACAGTACTGAAGCTGCCTTTAAACCCAGTAACTGTGAGACTATTCTAGCTGAAGTGAATGAAGAGAGAGGATGGGCAAGGTCTGCTTTAGTAAAGTGTCCATTTCTTGTCTTTGGCAAGCATGCTGCTGTTTGCATTATGGTATCTAGATGGCCAACAATGAACTCTAGAGTCTGCGGAGGGGAGAGTTGTGACTTGATGTAGTTTATAGCAATGCCTAGCTCGAGACAGAGGTGGAGCAAGTAGTCCCTTGGAATGGGGAATCCTTAGGTTGTGTTTTGCAGGAAGAAGGGAAAGTGGTATGTAATAACCTCTGGCTATTATATTTTGCATCCAAGTATCTTTGGTAATGGCTATCCTGGCTTCTGGGTGCAGGGATAAGGTTCCCCCAACTACCTCCAGAATGTAGCAATTGGATAACCTTTCAGGGATGCTGAAAGAGCTTATCACAGAAGGAAGTTCTGAAGCCCGGAGGCGGCATCTTCCATTAGAACTCTCTCCCCTTGGTGTGAGGGGATCTTTCTCCATAGCAATCTTGAAGAGAACCTTGCATCCTTCTGATCCACACTGCCATTTCTCTGGTTTCAGAAGGTAGTCCTTTGAGGGGCAGAAAAGCAGACTCCCACAGCAAATAAAAAGTCTTCCCATCTTGTTCATTCCTAGAGACTGTCTCCTTCACATAAGGGATGAATAAAATGGATCCATCAAAAGGCATTTATGAATGAAGACTCAAAGGACTTCGCAAAATCACAAAGGTACATCACAAAGCTGCATCCAGGCATACCTTTTAATGGTTATTCCTAAACCTGCTGCTGTAGAAGCTATCTCTGAGGTATGAGAAATCAATGTCATGAAGAAATTAGATAAAGACTGGAGGGTGGCCAGTTGCAAAGAAACCATCTTCTTGTCTTACATGGACCCCTACAGGGTATTGGAAAATTGTTTAATCAATGCCCTCTGAAATCCTGTCATGTTCCAGATAATTCAGAGGCATGAGGACAAAGGTCACTGATGCATAAATCTGCTTTCCAAATCTGTCCAATGCCATAGATTCTCTGTTTGGGGGATGAACAGTAGAACTCTTTTCCACAAGCTCTTTCTTAGTGGCTGCTACAACCACTACAGCATAGGTTCATAGGTTCATAGGTTCATACTAGGCTATCTGCCCTAGGGCATTTATAAGCCTAGCCAGAGTGTGTGTGGCTTTCACCACCCCTTAGGATGAGAATACTATACCCATTAGTTTGCTGTGCCTCTGTCCAGCAGTGATACAGAGATGATTCCCGGGGTAAACCTACGATCTCCCATCCACTCGTCAAGATTTCTCTTGAACAGAGTCAGTGAGGGGCTCTGCCTCACATGGACTGGGATTCTGTTCCATAGTGTAGGGAGTCTCTGGGTGATGAATCTGTCCCTCCAGCACGTCCTATTTATATCCGTGTTGAGGTTTAAGTCTCTTGCTCTCGTGGCTCTGGTGGATTTGGATTTTTTGAGGTGGAGCATGTCCATTAATTCCGGGTTGTACATGGCCTTGTATGTCAGGCACAGATCACCTCTGAGCAGACGGTATGCGACTGAATAGAGCTGGAATTTCTTCAGTCGGGCATCGTATGACATATGTTTGAGCCCCTTTATCCTTTTGGTGAGGAACATTTGGGGTCTTTCCAACTGCTGCAGGTGTCGGGTAAGGTACATTCCGAATGGGGCGTTGTACTCAATCATTGGTCTGATAAGTGAAGAGTACAGGGGTACAATGACCTCTCCTGATCTGGATGTGAATCCCTTCATGATCAGGTGGGCAATGTAGAAGGTCTTCCTAACCACTTTGGCAATGTGAGTGTCAAAAGAGAGGTTACTGTCAACTTGGGTCCCCAGGTCCCTGATAACTTCTTCCGTGTTTAATGGATTACCACCTATGTGGTAATTAGGGGTTACCTTGTTTTGCCCAAAGGGTATGACTATACATTTTTTGGCATTTAGCTTAAGGCCATGGCTCTGGCACCAGTTATCCATTTCTATGAGACCTTTCTGGAGGATGTCTGTGTCTGATGGAGTGTCAATTATGGTGCCCAGTTTGCAGTCATCTGCAAATTTTGTCAGCCACAATCCCGCTATGTTTGCCTGCACTTCAGAAAAATAAATGCCGAACAAGAGGGGGCCCAGGACTGAGCCCTGTGGGACACCGCTCGTGACTGGCTTAGAGTCTGACAAGGCACCAGCAACTCTAACCCTGTGTGTTCTGTCCTTGAGCCAGTTTGCAACCCATCTTGTGACATATGGGTTTACATCTAAGCTGGTGAGCTTTTCTATGATGCCCGAGTGGGGTATTGTGTCGAATGCTTTTGCTAGGTCAAGGTAGGCTGTGTGAACTGCCTTACCCTCATCAATGGCCTTAGTGACTGTTTCAAAAAAGTCGATCAAGTTCAAGAGACAGGATCTGCCCTTGACAAAGCCAAATTGGGTAGGATCCAGTGTCTGTAGGTCCCCAATGTCTTTATTTATGAGTTCCATTATGATCCTCTCCATAGCTTTGCAGACAAGGCTCGTCAAGCTTATGGGGTGGTAATTTCCAGGGTCCGTAGAAGCACCGCCTTTGTGGAGTGGGACCACAGTTGCCGTACGCCATTCTTTGGGTACGTATCCTGTAGTAAGGCTAAGATTAAACAGCAGCCTTATGTGTGGGTTTAGTTCCTCATTGAGTTCGTGTAGCACACAGCCGGGGACACCGTCCGGTCCCATTGATGCTGTGTTTTTTGTTTTAGAGAGAGCAGCTCTCACCTGGACATCTGAGATGTTTGGGAGGCTAGACTCTGGTGGGATAGATATTTCTCCTTTTGGGGGGGGGGGGGAGAAATTTGCACTGAACCTGTCTGCCAGTATGTTGGCAATGTCTATGGGTTCAGTGATTTTTTTATCATTTTGGACTAATTCTGAGCATATCTGGGAGTTTCCACCCAGGTTTCTAACATAGCTAAAGAAGGCTTTATGATTGTCTTTTGTGTCATTAGCGATTTTTCTCTCAAAGTTGGCCTTGGATGATTTTATGAGTGATCGTAGTTTTTGCTAGTATTGATCAGAGATGCCTTCCCATTTAGGGATTTTGCTCTGTCATGTAGTAGCTTTCTCCTCTTGTTGTAGAGTTTGTTTATGGCTGGAGTCCACCAGACCGAGCGCCTGCCTTTGGTGGAAAAGGTCTTGATTTTATTAGGGATTGCTTGATCCATACATTCCTGGAGGTGCTCGTAGAAGGCATTTGTAAGGGTTTCAGCAGCGTGGGTTGTGGTTTCCACTGGCTCGGGGGCCTTGAAGAATACCACTCCAGTCTTAAGAAGTGTGAAGTTTGCTTTTGAGAAGTTCTTCACTGTGGTCTTTTTTGCTGGGGGTGGGGGCGGGATGTGGATCTCCAGTGAGATTAATTTATGGTCTGATCTCACCAATGAGGGATATACTTCTGGTGTGGAGCATTTTGTCCCCATGTTTGTGATGATCAGGTCTAGTATATTTTCTCCTCTTGTGGGAATGGTGACTAGTTGTTCCATAGCATTTGAGTTTATGAACTCAAGGAACCTTTGGGCTAGGGTGTTGGGGCTTGAGTAATGTTCCCAGTCTATGTTTGGGTAGTTGAAGTCACCCAATATGATGGTGTTTGGAGAGACATTTATACTCTCCAGTGTCTTCAGGAAGGCTGTGTGGGTTTCCTGAGTTTGAGAAGGTGGTCTGTAGCATGTTACAAACTGTAGGGCAGTTTTACCTATGGTTAATTGCACCTGGATGGTCTCCGATGCTTAGTGCGTTGCCACTAACCTGGAGGTGTGGGTATCCTTTATGAATATGGATACTCCCCTCCTTTGTAGTTCGGTCCGGATTTTGGGGCGGGCATGATGTGAGGTATAACCTGATAGTGCTGGGGTGCTCTCAGGAGCCTTGAACCAGGTTTCAGTCACAGCACAAACATCGATGTTCTCCATACTGAGGAGGGCTTGAGGCGTGCATCTTGAGGTTTAGACTTCTGGCATTGAGCAGTATTACCCTTAGTTTTCTCCATTTTTGTTTTCTAGGCGGTAGGTTTATCATTTGAGCCTTGCCTAAAAAGGCACTATGGGGGTGGCAAGAGCCTTTGCCAATATCCGGAAGCCCAGGGTGACAGGTGCAAGCCGTCCCTTGAAGCAGCGTGGCTTGTCAAGCATGTCATCCCAGGCAGACAGACATTGGATCCCCTTAGAATGACACCAGTAATTAAGCCAATTATTAAAGCTGATCATTTTGTCTCTGTATTGTGGCATCATTCTTGGTGAGGGTAGGATACTGCTCAGGGTCAGGGTCATACCAGCCTGGGCTACATAATCTGAGAGCTCCTCTATGTCTCTTTTCATGTAGTCCAGGGAGGTACGTCTCAGGTCGTTCACACCGGCATGGACAATGACTGAGTCATACTTGTACTTGCTGTGGAGTGACCTGAGTGCTTGTGTTATGTGGCGATTCTAGCGCCTGACAGGCAGCTAACTGTGATCTTTTCCTTGTTCAGTCTGGTGAGTGTGACGTCAGTGTGTCTGACTATGGAGTCACCTATAACAAGTGTGTCTGGCATTGTGTTTGGCCTTAAGGGCTGTGACTGTTTAGCACACTGACTTTGAGAACTATGTGTTGCATGTCTTATGTCTTGAGGTGGCAGTTGCTTGGGTGTCTGCTTTGGAGGCCTCTGTAGTTTTGGTAGATTTTTGATCAGTGCCTCCGAGTATGTCTTTGTGTGTTTATGTGTTTGTTTTGCAGTTGTGATAGTTCTATGTGAAACTGGGTTTGTGGTGCGTGGTTTCCTTCTCCTCCTATCTGGTCTTGCCAGTCCTGAGTTGAGAGAGCTCAGCCTCCAGTTTGGCTATATAGTTGCATCTCTCACATGTATTTGTGTTTTGTGGGAGAAGGAGTGGGTTGTCTGTGTACATGAGGCAATTGTAACATCGCCTCAAGATGCCCAGATTCACCAGCTGAACAGGAGAGGACGCTAGCAACTGACCCTTCGACATGCTAGAAAAAGTGAAAAAGTTTGCTGTGTAACTGAGTCAGAAGGGACCTATAGGGAAATGGGTACTCAAGGGGATTCTAGGCTAATGTAGTACTTTGTTTAGTATACAAGCACTTTACCTATATAAAAATGCTTTAGGAGCAAGTGCTGAGCAATTGAGATAGAGAATAGACTGTTTAGATTGCAAGTAGAGAAGTTCTAAGGGAAAAATTGAAGAGCAGACTTTACGGAGCCAGAAATAGTTTAACTGGCGCTGCCCGATGGTGCTCTATGGGCAACTCCGCGCTAAATCACGCCAAAGCGGCTAAAGCGGGCTTTATAGCAGGGGGTTGAAAAGACCTAGGAATTGACCCAAAATGGCCAATAGACTACAAGTTTCTGGCTGGAACCACTGCTCTAGGGACAAATAGGCTGCTCAGTGCTCCCCACTCCCACTGGTGAACAAAGAAGCTTCCCTTTATCCAAATAAGGATATGGAATAGCACAGGAACCAAGCCAAAGCCCAGAGATCAGCAAACTCTGAAGACTGGACTATTCTAGTTCAGTAAGGTGGGAAAACAAGATTTTTTTTTTTTTTTTTTTTTTTACAGAAAACAGAGGAAAAACAGGCAGTAAATGCTATAAATGCTTTTAAACGGCTAGCGCACTTGAGTGTGTTAGCCTACAGGTAAAATTAAGTAACAAATAACTTTTTAAAAGTGCAAAACAGTTAATCAACACAAAAACAGTTTAAATAGAATGCAGAGCTGTATAAACAGGCGAAAATGCAGTCGCTAAGCAGTAAATAATCAAAAAGCCAGAAAAAATACTTAAATCAGGAAAAAGTCACTATTTTGCTCTCTGCTGCTTGTAGAACTCTGCAGGACACCACGAGGAGCTGTGCTGAGTTGAATACAAGCGAAAAAGCGCTAAAGCGGGCTTTATTACAGGGGCTGAAAAGAGCTAGGAATTGACCCAAAATGGCCAATAGACCACAACTTTCTCGCTGGAACCACTCCTCTAGGGACAAACAGGCAGCTCAGTGATCCCCACTCCCACTGGTGAACAAAGACGCGTCCTTTTATCCAAATAAGGATATGGAATAGCACAGGAACCAAGACAAAGCCCAGAGGTCAGCAAACTCTGAAGACTGGACTATTCTAGTTCAGTAAGGCGGAAAACAAGATTTTTTTGTTTTTTTCTTTTTTGCAGAAAACAGAAGAAAAACAGACAGTAAATGCTATAAATGCTTTTAAACGGCTAGTGCACTTGAGTGTGTTAGCCTACAAGTAAAATTAAGCAACAAATAACTTTTTAAAAGTGCAAAACAGTTAATCAACACAAAAACAGTTTAAATAGAATGCAGAGCTGTATAAACAGGCTAAAATGCAGTCGCTAAGCAGTAAATAATCAAAAAAACAGAAAAAAATGCTTAAATCAGTTATAGCAAATGCTCTGAAATATACTGTATATTTCCAAAATGTTTGAGAAGGACAGTCAGAACACAAGAAGGTTCAGGCGAAAGAGAAAAAAAAAAGTTTTGTTTTACTTTTTGAAAGGGAAAAAGGAGGAACAGAAGGCCTTATCAAATGTTCTCTCTGTATTAAGCAGAATGAGCTAATGACACTAGACTGGGAGGTGTGTCACAGTAGGGGCGGGCAACTGCAAAGCCACCAAGTATAACAGCCTACAAGACAGCAAGCACTACAGAGACAAATGAAAGTTTTTAAACAGATAAGGATTTGTGAAGATACTGAATAGACAAAGTGCTTTATATATATATTAAATTGTAAAAACAGTAATCTGTAAAAATAATCAAAAAAATCAAGATGATACTTATATTTTGTAGCTCAGCTGCAGTCGATAATTACACAGAGGAGATGTTTCAGTTTACACAATAGCCTACCAGACAGCAAGCACTACAGAGACAAATGAAAGTTTTTAAACAGATAAGGATTTGTGAAGATACTGAATAGATAAAGTGCTTTATATATATTAAATTGTAAAAACAGTAATCTGTAAAAATAATCAAAAAAAAATCAAGATGATACTTATATTTTGTAGCTCAGCTGCATCTACTAGTAGACCCTTGTTCAAATGAGCCCTATCCTTGGGTGCAACAAGATATTTGTCAAGGAGTTTGTGGATGGTCTCTTTGACATCTGGATCCTTTGCAAGCCTGGTGGGAGATAGGATCGATCATCTCATCTGCCAAGGGGACTAGCCAATTCACAGTTGAACCAGCTCTGAAAGCCTCAAGGAACACTGACTCTTCATGGGAAGGGGGATGGAATAACAACCACCTTTCTGTCTCAAAAGTTTGGGTACTTCACCGAACGAGACATGCTCAAGGGATGACCTGGGGGACCTTTCCCCTTCATCAAAGTCAATCTCTTTAGTTAAAGACTCTTGTGGAGAGTCTGTCTCCTATTACATGTCAGCTTCTGAGGGGGTTCTTCAGTGTAAGGTTCTGGAGAGGACTCAGAAGTGATTGAGTCCTGAATGAGGACACTCTCAAGGCTTGAATGAACCAGCTGTCCTGATAGGACAGGATGAAAAAAAAAACAGGTGTTCACAACAGACTACTGAGCATGAAGTGGACCCAAGGGGGGGGGGTAATGATGTCTTTTCCATTGAGGTGGAAAAGGTTCTCTTTATTACATAGAAAGTTGAAGCCATAGGGGAAGTCATTCTCAACCTCAATGGATCTGTAGAAGCTGGTGTAGGATAAAACCCGACCCGCAGTGGCTCCAGCCAATGCAGGAGCTGGAATAGAGCTGTCTAGCACAGAGGTTCTGATATGAAGGGACAGCTCCAAGAATATGTGAGTCTATCCCAGCCCCCCAGATCTGGTGCTGACACTAGGGAGTCAAAGAAAATGAAACTCAGAAGCCTCGGGTTAGACGTCTCTGAAATCATTGGGTGGATCGGAGTAGAAGTCGAAGGCTGGGGTTGTACATTTGGTAGACCCATGGATCCGACGGGAGCCAGAACCAGAAGAACACCTGATGGAATCTGGGTTCTGAAAATATTCTCATCATCCTATCCACATTTGCTTCTGTTAAGCTGATAGATAACCTGAGAGAAGACAATGTTGAAGGTGGACTAGATAATCTTCTAGGTGTGTCCTGAAGGAAAGTGCATTCTCGAAGCTACTGGCTCTGCAGAAAATCTAGCAAGAGTCTGAAGTGACTTAGATTTTGGCAGAGTCTGATCAGAGAGAGTGGATGAATCCAAAGTTTTAGATATGGCCAGAGTCAGAGCCGAGGACTTTGATGGGTCCAATGTTTTTGAAATTTTTTCAGGCAGAGCCAAGCCCAAGGAAACTGAAGGTGGATAGTGAGCACATGAGCATTTCCATGATACCTTATGTTTGTTCATTGCCTCTCCTTAAGATTTTTTGGAAGAGGATGGGACTCCAAAGACTGACGAAGAAAATGAATTAAGGAGGCCTTTCAAAATTAATTTTTCCTTTCAACCAGTGATCTATGATCAAAACCAGCACAAATATTACATTCAGTGGTGGTCACAGGCAATATACTCACTTAGAATGGCTGCCTGAATCTGCAATTTTGTGGCTGTATGCAGAGGACTTCTTAAAACTGGCAGTATTCTCAGACAAGTTGGGGAGGGGAACAACCAGTGGAAAAAGATACAGAAAGCAAGTATGATACCGCAATGGTATGAAGAATACCTAAAAGTAAAACAAGGAATGCCTATTGCCAACAATGGTAATAACAAAGTACCAGCCAAAGGTATCAAAATAAAAAACAAAAAAAAAAAACAAAGGGTATAAGGCCTAAAACCACTATACCAAGAGAACAAAGTTCTCAAGAAAGGGAATAGAATGGGAAGTGCTATTTTTTAAACTATAGAGAAGGAAGAGAGGTAGAAATTATTCAAACAACAATAAAAACAATATAAAAAATAACACTTATCCACCATGACTTGCTTGAGTTAACTATGACCAAGTCTTATAGCTGAAGCAGCTAACAAGATCCAAGGTAACTAAGGAGAAGATGATGATTATGGGTATTGTAGCTTGAACTACAGAGCATTAAGTCTATCAAAGTGGCCGAGGATGGAACCAATGTCGCATCAGAGACCCATCAGCTGAGAAATGGATGAAAAAGACAACATCAGATCTAAAAGCATTAAAATTGTTCACATTTAATATAGGCTGCTTAAATAACAAATGAGCCACATGGAAAGCATGGATAGTAACTGAAAGACATACCTCTCAACCTCTTAGAACAAGAAATCTGGATAAAGCCATAAATAAAAGTGGGACAAAGGCCCAAAAATATGGACAATTTTTAAATATTGCTTTTACAAACTTAGAAAGTTGATAGAATAACAGGTTTTGCATTAGCATGAAATTCGGAACGGTATGACATCTGAAAACTTAAATGTCTGTCATTATTTTCTAACTTCAGTCTTTAATAATTTGCCACTAATTTGCAAGAAAAAAACAATTTTATGAAAAATGGACCAAAAATATGAGGCAAAAATCTGGTTATTCTGTGAAAATCTGTACAGTTGACAGGTATGCTGAAAGAGCTCAAATGTTTGCCATAACAAAAACCTGGCTAAAAGACGACATATGTCCCTCTATCTTCATTCAAACTACCTGCACAATCATCTATAACAACAGACCAGGAAACAGAACAGGAAGAGGGGCCATGCTCCTCCTCATCTACTAACAACAAAAAGGCCAACATAATAGTAGTAGTAGTAATAATAATAATAATTAAAAATCTCCTAACTAGTTAACAGATAACCTCATTACAGGTCGTACACAGCTATTGCTGTCATTTATATCCCCCATCAGTTAACACAATTAATACACCTGCCGCAAAACCTTGCCTAAAGGTTGCCCAAAATGCACCATCATTATAGGAGGCCACAATGTCAGTGCTATAGAACCCCATTCTAAACAACTCAATCTTGAACAACTCGTAAAGAAGCCACCTAGATCCAATCATCAATCCAGAAATCACTCTACTCTAGATCACATTCTTACAAATATAGGTCATCAATGCACTAGCATTACTATTTTACTAAACATAATAGTGACTACTGTCCAGTAATTTCCATATGGTCATTCAAAGCTCGAAAATACCCACCTCAAATTCTAAGGGACTGAGCATTCCTAAAGTATAAATTACCCATCCTGGACCAGGTTTTAAAAAAAACACAAATTGGTCCCCTTCATACCTTATAAATGATCCCGCTACTGCTCAGGCACACTTTAGCGCTACACTCACGTCTATTCAGGATGCTTTATTTCCCTGTGTACATTGGAGACTTGTGGGACAAAGATGCCCATGGCTATCTAGTGATATTAAAACCTTCATGAAACAGGCAGATAACAACACATGGTGGCCTAGGAGCAAAACCCTACAGATAAAAACCTTCACCAATCCTACCCATCATTGAGAAAACATCCAACTCTGCCAAACCTCTCTGTGCAAGAATTAAACAAATAGCTTTTACTCTGAATTCAAAACAATTCTGGATGGAAATAAAGGACCTAATGGGTCAATAGACTAGGCCAAATCACTCTCCAAGCCTATCTGTACTGATTAACAATTCCAATGAGGCTGAGGATTTAAAAAAAAAAAACATTTTTATGGTTAAAATCCAAGATATCCAACTCTTTTCAATCCACTTCCTGTTCACAGCTAAATTGAACTGCAACTATACTCCATAGCTAAATATGCAGCTGCATTCATTTTCAGGAAAATCTTAGTCAAAAACTAGCAAACTCCTAAAAGGTCTAAAACATGAACTGCCCAAATTCTTCAGTACACCCCAGATCCATCTATATGGCAGCACACAGAATTGCTAAACCATTAACTTTCATATTTAACCTTTCCCTCACTACAGGAATAGTACCACCTGACTTAATGCATGCCACCATAATTCCTCTCTCAAAGTAACCATCCCAAAACTCTTAAGAATTTCAGACCAGTTTCCACACTCTACCTACTTGGTAAAGTATCTGAAATAATCCTGTACAATCAATTACTGAAACTTATGAAGAACTATGGACTACTTACTGATAAACAGCATGGCTTATGAAATGTACAGAGTACTCCAACAGCTTTAATATCTGCAACTGACTACATTTATTCTAACATCAACTTATTTATCATTGATTGTATATTTGTGGATATGACCAGGGCACAGGTTTAGGAAGTAATAAAAATTTAACTTTGGTAGCAACTCCTTAAAGTGGTTTTAACATTACCTCAAAGAAAGAACATTACAAGTACATTGCAACTACTAACTGTCATCATTGGAATCCTCTTCACATGCATTCCTCAAGGCTCAGTCCACAGAAACATCCTGTTCTTTTTATTTATTAATCATCTTACTAATTACCTTCCATGCCTAGATACCACGCTAAATGCAGCTGACAACTTTAGTGCTGTAATCAAATGCCCAGCCAGATTACAAATTAACCTACAGCAATCTTTTTCGGACCCATGTAGCAGGACTGAATCTAATCATCTTCTAGTTAAAATTGCAAAAACTATTATTATGTAATTTGCCTACACCAAACAAAATCCCACATTTACCCATATTAACATCACAGATTGCAAAAAAAGTGTTATCCCACAGGTGTTAGAATACGAATAACCAGGTCAGATCCTTTATCTCTTGCTAACCATTAAGGCCCATAAAAACATCACTAATCAAGTCCTCTCACAACTCAGACTCTATTATAGAACCTTATCTGCTTATTCCTGCACTCCCCACCTCCTTAGCAAAAAATGTACTTCTTCCTACTCAATCTTTTTTTCTCACCCTGCAATAGCAGAATACTGCAGATTACTGAAACTAAATCTGCACAGTCACCCTACTGGCAAACAACAGAGCACACCACTGTAATCTGCAAAAATTAACTCACTGAAAAGACAAACTTCCGTTTGGGTACTCTGATGCATAAAATACTCAAAGGAGGTTATTGCATAGTTCTTAACAGGCAACTTTTCATAAGCAACCACATTTACTCACAATTAAATACTCAAGATGAAATTATTACTTTACGTAGAACGCCTATTAAAACATGCACATGTGAACATGCTTTCTCCTGTCTAGGCCCAGCATTAAGGAACAAACTTTCATCTGAAATAAGAAGCCTTGAAACACTCATCGAGTTCAAGTCCTATCTCAGGATCTGTACTGTGAAGTTGTGTGCACATGCTTTAAGGATAATGTTTAATCATTCTGTTGCCAACAGTTAGTCACTTTATACTGTGTACAACTTAAAAAATACAACTATATATATATATATATATATATATATATATATATATATATATATATATATATATATACTGTAAATATTACATAGAATGTTTATGTTAATGTTTATTATGTGTCTAAGGTTGCTAAACATGCCATCATGTCTGCTCAGTCCTTTGGCTACCTCTATACTATATTAACTGTTGAAATTACCCAAAGTGTTGTCATCTTAGGTATGCATCCAGCTAATTTATATATAACAACCATTTTGCCTGTGAACATACTTTTCTCTCTCTATCTGTTATTTCTAAGAAGCTCAGGTCATGGCTAAAAAGAGTTCTTGGACCATTACACACACTCAGAAATCAAATAGTAGATAAAATACTTATATAATAAATGCTCATTATTATCTAAAAACGAGCACGCTGATTGGACAGCCCGACCAGTGTGCCCATTACAAATCAAGAATATATCAACAGAAAAAAAGTCCAGCCACTGAAATACCATTGATCGGACAGAATTTCTATTCATACATGCTGAGCAACAGAACTAAATATAAGAAAAATCAGGCACATTCTGCAAAAGGCCAGTGCCAGGGCACTTCTATGGGCTAGGCTTGTTAAGGCTCCAGGGCCATTAGCCTAGTACACACCTATGAACCTATGAACTAAACAAACAAAAACCTACCTGATTTTCCTTACATTTATGTTCTACCCCTTTTAATTTTTTTTTTCGTTTTTAAACTGTTAAAAAAATTGCAATGGAGATGCTGTTTTCTCCACTGCTTCTCCTAAACTGTACTGATGTACTGTACAAGGATGGGAACGCAACTCCCATACCCATGCACAGTATATCAGTCTTGGGAAGATATTACACAAGTCATCTGCAGTGCCCTTATAGAAATATATTATTTAAGAAAGGCAAGAATTTTATTTCTTAAATTAATGTAATTAGGTAACAGCAATAATTCACTCCTGTTTGTGGATATATCAGGATTTACCTACAGTTTGCTTTGTCTAATCACTCTGAGAAGCAGGGAGTATGAACAGACATATTTACAAACCTAAATGTGTTATAATCCAGTAATTACAACTTACCATGTTGGTGATAGGTAATCACGTGACAAAATGCAAAGCAGTTATAAAAAAGACAAATATTACTTAACTAAACAGACATATATATATTATATATGATGACTAAATGTGGTGTTACCTGAATATCTATTAGCCCTTGGGGACGGAGCATCCCATGGTCAGGAATGATGGTGAACTCTTTCGGCTTTATTCTTCGTTGTTCCATATTCCTCCGACTTCTTCTCCCACTGTCAGACACCCAATCAAAACTGGTTATACTTTGATCCCCTGGGCCATCTCCTGGCACATGTAAGTGAAAGGTCATTGGTACCAAAGAAGTGTTACTAAGTGAGCAAGTCAGTGTCTGAGGAAATCCTGTGGAGAGGAAAAATAGATTGTTATGATAGCATTGTGAGTACATTTAGAAAAATATTCAGGAGCATGCTATCATTCATTCATTCTCTTTGGGGAAAAGAATTGAGATGAACAGTTAGCATTATTCTTACTGGCTGTGTCTCTGCATAAATTGTTTGTTAACCCTGTAAGCCCAATAGGCACAACTGCATCTTTTTCAGGGCGAACCCTGCATCACTCTCTCTCTTCAATTTTTTACTTCCACTTCATATGTTAAAAAAGCCCCAACCTAATTTTTTTCCACTCTTTGAATAATGCTTTTATTCAGCCAAAAAGTCTAAAGAATAGCACGCAAACATCTTCAATAATTTCTCCAATAATTTCTTCTAAGGAGTGACATTTGTAAAGGTATTTACCTGGCTCACAAAATCTCTCTCTCTCTCTCTCTCTCTCTATATATATATATATACCCTTAAGCTATACTACAATTTCACTCAAACTATTTTTTGTTTTATTACCATTATCATCGTGTACCATACTTTTTTTTTGTTTAGCTTTGCTCTTTTTTCAAGCAGGAAGTGTTTCTTATTTTAGATATTGTGTTCTGTTTTCTTTTTTATCACGCATTATTTTGGTGCCTGATGTAACTGTGAGGACCTTAAATTAGATTGTTGCAACTACAAGGGTGCAGTGAAAAGAATATGTAATCAGTCTGAAGCTGTTATCTCTTAGATTATTCCTCTACTCCAGTGTAGAGCGATCTCAGAATTAGAATATACAATAAGCAGGAAGTGAGGGCATAATCCTCCATGTCAAAGGTGGAGGGGATGCTTTATTTGTCTACAAGTTTCAGAATTTATTGTTTCAGGGCTAGAATAGCAGCTTATTTTTCACAGCACCTTTGCATTTTCAGCTCTTGCATTTGAGATGAGAAGCATTATTCATATTGTTTCTCATGTTCTCCACCAGCCAGAAGCCTCTCTTCGTCTCAAACGACAGGTAAGCATTTTTATATACAACTTGTAAAACTGAAACATAAAAAATAGCTAGCATTAATCCTGACCAATCAAGTAACTACAAGTTTGCCAATCAGAAGAAATACATTTAAACTGGAAACATTTAACAGACACGACAGTTAAGCATTCCTATTAATTTAAACTAGATTCTTCTGATTGATCAGGGTTAATTGGAATTTTTTTTTACTGGAATTAATAACTGAAGCACTACTTCTTTTTATTAAATGATGCAATACATTTATGTTTTAAGCTCCATTTGCCAAGTAGAGCATGGAATAATTGGTAGTATCCGAATTCTGCAACTTTTGAGAGGTGGAATCATGGACAAGAGCATTTCTTCTTCTTTTATACCTATATCCCACCATACTGTCCTACCTTATCTTTCCACAGCCATTTGTACAGTGTGTAAATTCAGCTTTATGTTTAACAGGTTCATTCCTTGAAAATGGAACCAAACAAAGTTCAGTTAAAAATATTTCACCTAAAACTATGGTACAAAACCTAGGCAAAACATTTCAGCATATTGGCTTATGTCTAGTGTTGCCTGTTTTTCTGTTAGGCTATCAAGATGTACTGTATAATTTCTTTTATAATGCAATACTGTGAATGTACATGCTTACATTACTCGACATCAACAGCATGGCCCTGCATCCTTGAGCAGTATTTTGAAGGAATCACAGTTTAGAATAGGTATGCCATAACCTTTAAAAGATCTATTACTGCCATTTCTTACAGCGCAAAAGTATCAATTTAAGATGAAGCAAAGCAAAAGCTTTTTTAATCTAAAGTACTTCTTTTTCTGTATCTTTTTGTCTCCCAGACTGTCAACCAATATTTGAAAATCCTTATGGATAGTCCAAATGCAGTATGATGGGGACTGAAAGAATGGATTAAAGCACAACTGTAACATGAATAGTACAGAAAAAAAAGAATTATGGACAAAAAGAAGGATAACAAATAAAGAGAAAGAAACCTGATAAAGTTGATAAAAGTAGAAGTTACAGAAACAGGAGAAACGTAGATGTGTCAGGAGGGAAGGAAAGAAGATAGAGGGATACTGGGGTGACAGTATAAAATATAACAGCATTTGAAATTCAGGCTTAAGGTATTGAGGAGATAAATGATGAAATTGCAAATTAAACAGTATTAACAATAAAAAATAAGGAAAGATACATGATGTGAGGCAATCAGATGGCAGAGAGGGCCAGTCGCAGGATAAAATTGAACTGAACAGAGATGGAGAGTAAGATAACAAATGTAAAGGAAGGAAGATGTACTTGGATGCAAAAGGATGGAGCATGTATGGAAAGGAAAAAATAAGTGGGACAGAGTTTAACAGGGGTCAGAGAACAAAGGCTCTAAGAATGAGAGGAACAGGAAAATGACAATACAACAGGAAAAATGGAAGGAGTTTGTTACAAAGTCAGAGGAACAGATAAGAAATATAAAATGTGAATAGGAAGAAGGGGGAGAGTGTAAAATGTGTAGTTTTATGAGGAAAAATGGAGAAAAGGCTTCAGGCAAAAGATGGTGTACACATGAGGTGAAGAGCCCAGGAAAATGGCAGGATAACAACAGAAACAATTTTGTATGAGGGGAAGGCCCTAAATAAGAGGGTGGCAAGAACACAATATTAGACAAAGAAGAAATGAGGGAGATTTGGACAGGGAGGAAGAACTGGATAAAAGGTCAGGTTTGAAGGGAGACCGACTAAACAGGGAGAGATGAGAGGTAGTACTGGGGGAGAACAGCAAATTAGAAAAGGTGAAGATTTGAAGCAAGAAAACAGATCACAAGGCAGAGGACATGGAAAACAACAGGGAAAGTAAGTTGAGGATCCATAAAGCTGGACAGCACTGCCATGGGTATGGCAGGAATAAGGAGATATGTGCAAGCTATACATTCCAGAAGCAGGATATATATATATATATATATATATATATATATATATATATATATATATATATATATATATATAGTTGTAAAGGGTGAGTGGGGGAGGGGCCCAGTAGGGTAAAATACTCAAACAAAAATATGACGCTTAAAATATAATGGGAACCAGAGAGAAGAACATTAAGAGAGGAATATGGGAGGAAATGGACTAAGAATTGGCTCCTTTAATATAAGTGGACTAGGATCTTGGATTAAGAAGCAGAGGATAATGAGATGCATAAGGAATACCTGCATGCAGGTACTGGCTATACTAGAGATGCAGCTACCACAACACATACATAGGTCATTAACAGGGGAGTGTACAATGTTGCAACAAACATTTCTTGGGAAAACAAACAGAGCACACAGAGGGATGGCCTTGTCAGTAAGGAATTTCCCAATGGAAAATTTGTGCAAGCTGGAAAACAATAAAGGAAATTATGCAGGAATCAGAGGTATGCTAAAAGGACAGAAGTACACGATAATAACTGTACACATCTCACTGACAATATCCAGGAGGGGATTATGAAAATTACTAGAAAAGGTAACAAGATTTCAAGAAGGGGTAGGGATAATGAACACTGACTGGAATTTATCAAGTGTTTAGAAACCGAGTAGATGGAGGGCCGAGAAGCAGAACACTAATAAAAGATGGACATTTCCTAAAAAATGATCTGACATTGGTAAGATAGTTAGATATCTGGAAAAGACATGAAGAAGGTAGAAGGCTGCACATATTACTCTGAGATATACAAGCAGATCACTAATAGGGTGTATAACACATTAGAGCATGAGTGGCAGATTAGGGAAACCAAGGTTGAACCTATAACACATTTAGATAATGTATTAATTAAACTAATGATTACACGGTGGGTAAGCACCTGAGGCTTGAAAAGAATTGAAGGTTACCAGCATACCTATTAGAGAA